>NC_136274.1:52387233-52482233 GCF_964187855.1 Myxine glutinosa | reverse complement strand
TTTGGAGGCAATGGCTCAATAAGGAATTTCGAGTCAAAGGTAGCTCTGGATCAGGAGCTTAGTCAGAGTAGTTTGTCAGTGTTTATTGTAGACAGGTTGGTGGCCTCACCATCTTCTCCCCATCTTGTCCCTCCTTGTCTTTTCTTCCCTCTGCCTGACACCCAAATGCAACCCCTCCAGGTCGCACACATTAGCCGAGAAACTCGTACCTTCTTACTCTCCCTAACTTTGAGCTTTAAACTCCCATCTTCGCTCCATATATTTTTGTGAATTTCTCTCCCTGAGGGTCCTCTTGTTATCTTTATTACAGTTTGTGACGGTAGCCCATCATCACCTGTCCTTTGTACCATTCATAAAGTTGAGGATTTTCTATTCTCACTAATTTGCAGCCTCCCTCGCTCACCCATAAGTCCTAGACCCCTGGCAATTGTCTCCCTGCCTCCATTTCCATCCCGTGGCCTCTTTACTCCTACTGATGTTTATGTTCTTCGACCGCTTATTCCCCTCATCCCTGACTGTCAGTTTGCCAACCTGCCATTGTACGTCATTTTAACTCTCGCAGAAGCTTCAATACCTGTGTCTGAAAAATAAATTGATGAAAAGTCTTTCAAACTCCAGCCATCAGCGTGGCAAAAAATTTTTAAACCTCTGAGAATAAACCAACTGGCGGAGACATATTACATGGGAAGGAAACTACATTGAATCGAGCTTATAAAATAGTCATACACCAGGCTTTCAGGGAAGAAAACTAACTCGTCACTATATTTCGACCGAATTGCAGGGGAAATTTTTTAGAAGAAAAGTTCTGACAGATGAAGATTTTTGTCAATTCAAGATGACAAAACTTTCACGCAATCCCCATAACATTTTTTAAACAATTCTCGAGCACTTGGAGAGAAAACATAGCGATGATTTGTGCACATTGTTGGTCACGTTCCAAAGCTTCTAAAGTTCTTAATATTAGCTCATTTCCTTTTGCAATGCGTTGACTTATCAACAACAGTACAAAACTAGAACGGCACTAGGTGGGGTGCATACCTCCGCCAGGATGAACAGTTTACGTTTTGTATCCGACAGATAGGCCGGATCTGGATCCGGGCCTGAATCAAAATCGATTCAGCTTGTTCTTGTCATCTAACCAACTCATCCACCAAATATTTTCACAACTCCTCTCCAAGTTCTTGAGACATCATGCTATATATCATTTTTAGCCCCATCTCTCAATGGTGAAGAATCAAAAGAAAATGAAAAAAAAATTGTAGAATTTGTAGAACCAAATTATAATCAATTCGTCTTTATCATCCCCCGAACCTGTCCACGAAGTTTCTTCTGAATCCATTCAAAACCTTTTGAGTTATCCTGCTCACAGTCCAACAAACAGACAGACAGACAGACAAAGAAACAGACAAACTTTACAATGCCTTGATCTCGGATCATCAATTTGTATTCAGACCAGGTCATTCTACTCTGGACATGCCGCTTCTGCTGTCTCAACAATGGATGGAGATCCACAATGCCAAACAGGAAATCAGAGCTGTGTCCCTTGACATATCACATGGATTCGATACGGTCTGGCACCCCGCTCTGCTCACCAAACTCTCCTCCTATGGTATCCATGGAAATCTCCACTCATGGCTTGCGGACTTCCTCTCTGGTCATAGTCAACGTGTGGCCCTGCATGGTTTTCTCTCATCTCCCCTTCCTGTTCAGGCTGGAGTTCCCCAAGGCATGTTCTGGGCCCTGTGCTTTTTCTGGTCTTCATCAATGATGTCTCCGACTCTCTGGAAAATCCTATCTCTTTCCTGATGACTCCACTCTCTGCCGCTCCATTCCTCATCCCTCAGATCGGCAGTCTGCAGCCTCCTCAATCTCTGCAAACCTGGACAAAATCACAGACTGGGCAAACAAGTGGAACATGTCTTTCAATCCTGACAAATGTCACACTCTCACTATGAACCGCCTTTAGAGGCCATTTTTCCCCACAGAGCAGGGGCTGGCCTTTTTCTGGGCACCGTGGTCCCCTTTTTGAAGCAATGTTTTACGGCCGGATGCCCTTCCTGCCACCAACCCTGTTAGTCGCCTCATGCAACACACAGGGAATTACCAGTGAACTGGTACTCAATTTGCTGACCTCAGAAGGATGACAGGCTGAGTCAACCCCCCTGGTGTTAATTCAGCGAGACACCGGGATTCGAACCCAGGATCCTAGGATCCCAAGCTGGCACCCTAACCGCTAAGCCAATACCAGGTCTATGTCTCTCCGCAAAGACCGACTGGACAACCCTCCAATCTACTTTCTCAACAATTCTCTTCAAGAAGTTCTGTCACTCAAGCTTTTGGGTCTCACTATCTGCCATGATCTTTCCTGCCCTTATGGTTAAACTGCCAAAATCAAGACTCTCTATTCACCTTCACTCTTTCATTCCTCTTTTCTCCCACCTCTGGAACAAACTCCCTCACTCTCTTCAATCCCACTCCTCCCTCCAGGTCTTTAAAACAGCTGTTCACCACCACCTCTTATCTTCCCCCATCCAAAACCTTGATCTTTTCTACCCCCGTTAATTCACCACAGATCCACTTTTTTGAAATACCGACTTCTTTCCTGGAAGTCCTTGCAGTGTCCACGTGTTTTTTTTAGGTTTTTTTTTTTACCTCTCCCACCCCCTCCGCCCTTCCCATGCCTCCACCCCCAAGCCCTCTCCCTCCCACAGATCTGCCGATGTCCCTGCCCTCCATCTTGTTCTCCCGCTCCCTTTATGATGTTTTATGTGTCAGTTTGTCTTTTTTGTGATCAATGTTAGCTCTTACACAAGCCTCGACCTTGTATACAAAAAAAAAAAAAAAAAAAAAAACAGGGGTTAAACATAACCTCCATCCACCTTTGATGGCAGAGGTAAAACCCCACTTATTAATCAAATAAAAAGCAAACAAAACAGACAGACAAAGAAAGACAAACAGGAGTGAAAACGTAACCTCCATCCACCTTTGGTGGCAGAGGTAAAACCCCACTTATTAATCAAATAAAGACCAATTTCAATTGACCAATTTCAACCAAAATTGACTTTCAATAAAGACTTATTAATCAAAATCAAATTAAATTAAAGTAGGTGACCTCCCCAGCACGATTCGCATAGAAAAGGTCGAGAACCAACTGAACCAGGTGCTTGGCATGGGAGAAAGGACAATTACCCGCAGTGGCCGGTAAAGAAGTGAGATTACAAGGAAGCAAGCTGTAAGCAAGTTATGCAATCCTTCAAAGGAGCGGAGACAGCAGTTTAACCACACTCACAGATTGCTAGCGGAAGAGAGGGAAATAAGATAAACAAATAAAGCAAAAAGCATGTGATGCAACAATGTGAAAAAGCCTTAAACACTGCTCCCATCATTAATGAGTATGAGTAACACACATCATGAAAAACAGCAACATGCCATTTGCTCATCATCTTGTTAGTTGTTAAAGCAGAGCTCTGTAGGATAATGCAAGGTGTTGGGTTAGTTAAGCAAGCAGCTCCAGCAAAGCTACGGAATCAAAATCACGGAGCAAATGGTACGTATCTGTGACAACCTCAAACGTAACCTGGTAAGCCCCTTGTCAGACAAAACATGTTACTGATACTATAAACAGCATACCACAAAATTCATTCCAGTGAAGAGCAGAAGTATATGCATTGCGCATTTGTACAAGTAAGCCGGAAACGCGGTTAATCAATGCCTTTCCGACAGAGTGTGGATTTCCATCATGTTCCGAAATAAGTCAATCTGCCTGAATGTGTCGGCCTTTTTGAAAGCGGAAGAGGGCAGGGGGTTAGGAGAGGGTGGGAGGTGCATTGGGGAGGAAAAGTCATCACACTGGGTTCTTATGTCTGGAATGGCATGTGGACAATCTCATCATGGTGTTGTAGTTCTAATGTGGACAGCGGGATAGCTAGATAAAAACGTGCTCCCTTTGATAACATAATAAAGTTAAGCCTCCTCACTTTGCAAGTTTGACATGTTGAAAAAAATAGTTTGTACAATCGCCTTCGAGTTGGATTTGGGACACAGACAGAATGACTTATCCTGAAGATCTGTACAGAGTTTTTCCCACAACGAAGAAAACGATGTTCTTCACCAGATACTATGTTCTCTAATCTTTCTTGCAGCTCACCATACGACGATGGAGGTCTTGACCTCAGCTCCACATGGCTTCCTGGCTGACCGTTGTCATAGTAACAGTGCAGCAATGTGCGGCCGCCGTCAGCGACACGAACCAGTCGGCTGCGGAAGTGCTGATCCAAGCAAGAATTTGGGGACTGGCATCGTTTGGCGGGTGTTGGAGGCTCTGCTCGACTCAAATTGTGCTCGCCATCACTGTGGAAAGGAATGAAGCTGTGAAAATCCCCGCACGTATTGTGTTGGCTTTTACCAGGGCAGATGTCATAGCAAGGTACAGTAGTAGGATATTAAAAAATAATCAACCTCCTGCCTTGCATCGGGATAAGGTGGGGCGATGACAGATGCATTGATCAAGGTACCAGCAGGCAGAAAGAACAGGCTACCAATACCTCGTTAAAATAAGTCAAGACATGAATAAAACACATTTTGCTCAACAATCGTGTTATTATAACCAAGTGAGGTGCTTCTCGGGTGAGACGTGTCAATTGGCCTTACCGAGGCACGTAGGGCTCATTTGGTGGTGGCGGAATGAACAGATCAAGCAGGGCAGATTTTGGTCTTCGGGAAGGGGAGTCGGCAATCCGCAGCGGAGTGCCGGCATTCCTTGCGGGACTCATGCACGCGACTCCCTATGAAAGTATAGCAGGCAAAATGATAACTCAGAGGGCAATCATCTTATCAAGGATTTCAAACAGGAACAGTGCAAACACCCCCTTTCACCTTCGCGCAGATATCTCCTACTTACTAACTCAATGACTGTCAAGTGAATCATCTTTTGAGATCAACTTTACGCAATGACGTCACGACGCCACCTAAACATTGTTCACGATTAGTTGGTTGGCGACGAATTTTTTTTTTTTGGCGATGATACAACTTAACCTGACAATGACCTGCAGAGCAAGAGGTTTCCAGCGCATGTTCTTTAAGGGCGCTGGGTCGGACGTGAGGGTACACTGCGGCCGCTTCTTCAATGTGATTGTCACGCCTTGGGGGTCTTGACGTAAAGCACAAACCAAGTTTCTCAACTGCCAACCCACCTGAGTGAATAAAGGTCAGAGATGGGGTTTGGGAGGGGAATAGGAAAGTTGCTGTCACGAGGGAAGCTACAAATATCAAAGGGCTCACAACAGCAGTTTGGTGAGTAGACAATGTGGTTCAATGTAAAAACGGAGATTGCTGAAAGAGATACAGATATCATCATCGACTGTGATTCAATTGTTACAACAGGCCAGAATACAAAGCAAAATATGGCGATCAAACACTGATTTAATTATTGGGTACAACAAAAGAAAAAATTTGAAATGATAGAGAAAAATGGAAAGAAAAAGGGAAAACCATATCAGGCCAACATGCCAACTACCCCCATAAGCGAGAAACCTGTATTGGCATTAATCCCTACTCAAGTCACCAAAGTTCACTCCCAGTGTGATGCCTCAAGTCGGCAGTTAAATGGCCGGCACGAGGGTGATGGAGGATAGAGCAATCCACACTCTGAGGTTCCTCTCTGGTTTTGAGTTGTCACTGACCCGTCCGAGGTACCTCTCTGGCTTTTGAGTTCTCACTGACCTCCGAGGTCTCAGCTTCAAAGCATTTCGCCCTCAGTGAACTCTCCGCCGGAGTCACGCCACAGCACAGAGGTGACTTGGCCTCACTGCGTAGCACAAGCTGCCGGCGTGGAATGAGGCCTGCTATGGCCTCCCGTCCATTGCTGCCTCGTTTTTCCAGAGCAGTCAATCTGTCCTCAATTTCCCCCACCATCCAAGGTACTACAAATATCTTTCACTTGTCAAAACATCAGGCATTCAAGGTCTTGCCTGCGACATTTCCTTGTTGTGTCTTTCTGAGTCAACAGTCCAAAGCACTCCTCCAAAACAGCAACAACCTCATCCTCTGCACCACCATCCTGTTTCTCTTCCTTCTACAGCCAATCACAGGCTCTCAAGTATTGGGTTAAACCAGATTAGTCAAACTCGTAAGTGAAGAAGAAGAGGAAAATAGGAGAAGAAGAGGTCACAGACCGTAACACAACAAATCACCCTCATGAATAATGGTTTTCTGCAACATTCTGGTTCAAGGTCACACAAACCTGCAAGATCCTCAACTCCAATAAATTGGGTTTTTGCTCCTCCACGTTACTCAGCTTTATATTAAAAGGGTCGGGATGTGAGGTCATGGGAATATAAAATACCAAGAGCCAAATGTAGCCATTTAAGCTTCTCGCAGCTTTTTTTGTTTTGAAATACAAAATCAAGGCTCATGGAAGAGCAATATGACAAAGGATGAAGACTAACTTACTGACAGTGGGACATAGTGAAATGAACAAACAGATTACATACATACATACATATATATATACAGTCGCAGCCAAAAATATTGGCACCCTTGCACTTTTTTCGAATAACTTACAATTTTCTCTAAAAACAAGTAGAAACTGAAAAAAGTATTTGGTCTCCACAATTCTTTATTTCACTGTTAATATTAGAGAACCTTTGTTTTTGATTCAGAACTTAATATATCCTTTTAAATCAGAAAATAAAAAGAAATGGCATTGACAAAATTATTGACACCCAAGAGTTAATATTTGGTAGCACAACCTTTGGACAAAATAACTGCAGTCAAGCACTTCCTATAGCCATGAATGAGCTTCCTACACCTCTCTACTGGCAGTTTGGCCCGCTCTTCTTGTGCACCTGCTCCAGTTCTCCCAGATTTGAAGGGCGCCTTCTCCCAACTGCTGTTTTCTGATCTCACCACAGGTGTTCAATGGGATTTAGATCTGGAATCGTTTCTGGCCACTTAAGAACAGTCCAGCGTTTTTTCTTGAACCATTCCTGGGTGCTTTGTGGAGTGTGTTTAGGGTCATTCTCCTGCTGAAAGAACCATGACCTTCGACAGAGACACAGATTTCTGACACTGGGTTGAACATTGCGCTCCAAAATGCCTTTGTAATCTCCTGATTTAATGATGCCATGCACACATTCAAGGTACCCAGTGCCAGAGGGAGCACATCAACCCCAAAACATCACTGACCCTCCTCCTCCATGTTTGACTGTAGGGAAGGTGTTCTTTTATTTGAAGGCTTTATTTTATTTTTTGTAAACATAGAGATGATGTGCATCACCAAAAAGCTCTAATTTGGTCTCATCTGCCCACAGGACATTCTCCCAGAAGGATTTTGGCTTGTTCAGGTGTGTTTTGGCAAACTCCAGTCGGGCTTTCTTATGTCTCTCTCTCAGCAGTGGGGTCCTCCTGGGTCTCCTACCATAGAACCCCCTTTCATTGAGTTGGTGACGGATGGTGCGAGTTGAAACTGCCGTACCTTGTGTCTGAAGGTCAGCTTGAATCTGTTTGGCAGTTTATCGAGGTGCTTTCTTCACCATTCGAACAATCCTTCTCTGCAATCTTCAATCAAGTTTTCTCTTGCGGCCACGTCCAGAGAGGTTGGCTCCAGTGCCATGGGCCTTAAACTTCCTGATAACATTGCATATGGTGGACACAGGAACATCAAGGTCTCTGGAGATGGACTTGTAGCCTTGAGATTGTCCATGCTAGGCTACAATCTTGTGTCTGACCTCCTCAGACAATTCTCTGGTTTTTTTTTTTTTCTCCATGCTCTTCAGCTTTTCTCCATGCTCTCCATTCAGCCACAAGAGTTTTAGTGAGGTCGGGCACTGATGTTTTGCGATTAAGCTTGGCTCACAGTCGGTGTTCCAGTTCATCCCAAATGTGTTAGATGGGGTTGAGGTCAGGGCTCTGTGCAGGCCAGTCAAATTCTTCCACACTGATCTCAACAAACCATTTCTGTATGGACCTCGCTTTGTGCTCGGGGGCATTGTCATGCTGAAACAGGAAAGGGCCTTCCCCAAACTGTTGCCACAAAGTTGGAAGCACACAATCGTCTAGAATGTCATTGTGTGCTGTAGCGTTAGGATTTCCCTTCACTGGAACCAACGGGCCTAGACCGAACCATGAAAATCAGCCCCCAGACCATTATTCCTCCTCCACCAAACTTTACAGTTGGCACTGTGCATTCGGGTAGGTAGCATTCTCCTGGCATCTGCCAAACCCAGATTCGTCCGTCGGACTGCCAGATGGTAAAGCACATTCATTACTCCAGAGAACGCGTTTCCACTGTTCCATAGTCCAATGGCGGCGAGCTTTACACCACTCCAGCCGACGTTTGGCATTGCGCATGGTGAACTTAGGCTTGCGTGCGGCTGCTCGGCCATGGAAACCCATTTCATGAAACTCCCGACAAACAGTTGTTGTGCTGACGTTGTTTCCAGAGGAAGTTTGGAACTCGGTAGTGAGTGTTGCACCGAGGACAGATGATTTTTACGTGCTTCAGCACTCGGCAGTCCCGTTCTGTGGGCTGATGTGGCCTACCACTTTGCGGCTGAGCTGTTGTTGCTCCTTGACGTTTCTACTTCACAATAACAGCACTTACAGTTGAGCGGAGCAGCTTTAGCAGCGCAGAAATTTGATGAACTGACTTGTTGGAAAGGTGGCATCCTATGACGGTGCCACGTTGAAAGTCACTGAGCTCTTCAGTACAGCCCATTCTACTGCCAATGTTTGTCTATTGAGATTGCATGACTGTGTGCTTGATTATATATACACCTGTCAGCAATGGGTGTGGCTGAAATAGCCGAATCCACTAATTAGAAGGGGTGTCCGTATACTTTTGGTCATGTAGTGTGTGTGTGTGTATGTATGTATGTACTGTATATATATATATATATATATATATATATATATATATATATATATATATATATATATATATATACAGTGGAACCTTGACTTACGAGTTTAATTCGTTCTGTGACCGAGCTCGTAACTCAAATTGCTCGTATCTCAAATCAAATTTCCCCATTGAAATGCATTGAAATGCTATTAATCCGTTCCAGCCCGCCAAAAACCACACCAATTTTTTTTTAAATATACAGTATATATAAAAATATCTCGCGCTTTATATTTCACCTGTATGCAGCATACAAGTTGGCAGGATGGCCTGGACTGGAGGTATGCACACTTGACTCTAAAGTCTAAACTGTCCAGCCTGGGTTTGAATCCCGACCCAGCCATAACCTGTCATGTCGGTGTTTCACAGGCAGGGTGATTCATCAATGTGTGTACCGCTAAACTGGGCACCCCGTTTGCGTCCCATTAGTTGTTGGATGTTAAGGATCTCACCGTGTTTTCCACAAAGAGAAGGCGAGCTATCGCCGGCACTCTGAACAAGTTGTGGCCTGGCATGGCATGAACATGAAAACATGAACATGAACATGAAATTTTCCAAAATAACCAAAATGCGAAAACAAAAATGCAGCGCTATACGACAGAGATACTGTACGTGCACGGCAAGATAACCACGTGACCGGAACCCACCTGGCGGCGTAAACTCAAAATAACCGAAATGCGAAAACTAAAATGCAGCGCTATACGACAGAGATACTGTACGTGCACGGCAAGATAACCACGTGACCGGAACCCACCTGGCGGCGTAAACTCAAAATAACCGAAATGCGAAAACTAAAATGCAGCGCTATACGACAGAGATACTGTACGTGCACGGCAAGATAACCACGTGACCGGAACCCACCTGGCGGCGTAAACTCAAAATAACCGAAATGCGAAAACTAAAATGCAGCGCTATACGACAGAGATACTGTACTTGAACGGCAAGATAACCACGTGACCGGGTGGCGAAAGCTCGTAACTCGGATCTCGGCTCGCATCTCAAAGCAATAAACCGCCCGAGCGACGGCTCGTATCTCGAAAAACTCGTAAGTTGGGGCACTCGTAAGTCAAGGTTCCACTGTATATATATATACATACATATATATATATATATATATATATTTTTGTCACTGATATGCATATTGTCACTGATCCCATATTTAGTGGAATTTAGTTTTTTTTACAATTTTTTACAAAAGAATTCAAAATGAACACAGATACATCTAATTTACATAAGTATTCAACCCCCTGAGTCAATACTTCGTAGAAGCATGCACCTTTGGCAGCGATTAAAGCTTCACGTCTTCTTGGGTAGGTCCTTCTTGCCCAGTTGCTCAGTTTGGTCAGACGGGCAGCTCTGGGAAGTCTGGTTAATTCATATTGTTGTGGATATGAGAATGGTTTTTTTTTTTTGTTGTTGTAGTGTAAATTGTTGTAAAGATCACCCTTTGTAAATGTCATGATCCTTGTAAATACCTCCGTAGTGTAAAGGTCAAAGGGCGTCTCGGTAGTTATTCCATGAAACACCACATTGCAGGACCCGATAAAACCCTTGTTCAGTAGCTTATATCTTATTATGTGTCTTAGGGTAAGGCCGTGTCTCCCATTAATTTAAATACTCCATTGCACCAAGTGAAATAAGAGTAGATCCCCTTTCATTTCATTTCAATGGCCAACTGCATTTTGGGCGGTTTTGTTCAACCACCATTGGCCACGAGGCAAGGTTGGGGAAGAAAGGCGTGCCCGCCCGTCGTCATCAAGGGCGGAGCCATAGGGTCGCGCGACCAACCAGGGCCGAGGTGAGCACACCGATGGGCGTGACCTGAAGGCCGGCGGCTTAATCGCTGGAGGCGTTATAAAAGCGCGGGCGCAAGAGTGATGAGGAGCACGTAGAGAGGTCCATGACAAGAGCTGAGTTGGTCGTCAGGGGTGGTCAGTGGTTGCGTTGAGTGGTTGTGTTGAGTTGTCGGTGGAGAAAGAGTGGTTGGACCAAGAAAGAGAGAGGAGAGAACCCGTCATGCCAGACCCCCCACCAGGGCGTCGGCTCCACCAAGCAGCTCCGACCCGTGATCCCGCGCACACGACAGGCTCGGTGGCATCAGCGGCCGTCGAGGTCCAGCCCGACGTCCCGTGCGGGATCAAGCTCCAGCCAGCTCCGTGCCGTCCTCCCCCTCCAGCCACACACCTCCTTCCAGCCAATCCACTCAGCAATTCCCCGCGTGAGTCTGTGTCTTCGTTTGTTCTGTCCTGGGTAGTAATTAAGCCTGTTAGGTAAGCTAGTATTTTCCCTGTGTCTCTAAAAGCTTCTGTATATTATTTTATTATCTTTCCTTCTCCTTGGTTACTTTGAGCCTGTAAATAGTAATAAATAGTAATCGTATTTCAAACCTTTCTTTGCCTTCGTCTTCCTTTTCTTCACATCCGTGTCGTCTTAGTCTTTTCCCGATTGAATAGCGGTGGCGCGATACGGCCAACGTTTGGGTAAATCGGGTTTAGTCGGGGAGCAACTGTTCGGCCGCGGTTATACCTCCGCTCGGTAAAAATAACATCCTAATCCGCGGACCGCAACAATTTCTTTCGATTTCCTAATGATGGAGCGAGCTCACTGTGCTCTTGGGAACGATCAACACTTAAAATTGTTTTATAGCCTTCCCCAGATGCATGCCTCCTCACAATTCTATCTCGGAGTTCCACAGACAGTTCGTTGGACGTCATGGTGGAGTTTCTTTCTAAATCATTTCCAATCAATTTGGACAACTATTAAAAGGAAAGAAGACGAAGACATTTGAAAAATATAAATAAATAAAAAAGGAAGGGAAATATCATAAGTAGGCGAAGGTACGATATGTTAGGATGCGCGACAACAAGGCAGGAAAGAGAAAAGGGAAGGTGAAGGCAGAGGTGAGGTTAAAAGGCAAGAAACGTGAGGGTACGGAATGGTGTGAGGGGCCAGTTAAGGACTGCCCTCAGGCACTCACCACAGTTTGACCATTAACTTGGATGACCTCATCCCCTGCATGAATTTTTTTACATTGATCGGCTGGTGACTGCAGATAAGGAATATGGGGATGGGGTAGGGAGGAGAGAGAAAGAGAGGGGTGAGCAGGAAAGCAAGAAAATACAAAATGCTTGTTCATTGTCCAAATCCCGGACGTTCACATGGCATTTAACATTCTACGAAGACAACGTCATGGGTGAAGCTGTGCCCCCGGAGAAACCGGTCACCCCGATTATTCCCAATCTTGATTGCATGCTTGTTATGAGAACGCTTTCATATTCTCATGTGCAAATAAACCGTAAAATACATCCTTCTGTCTCAGTTCATTACTTATGCAGGGTAATTGCAATGTCCTTCACAGAGCTCCATTTTTTGCTCGAAAGCGACGAGTTACAGCTTATAGTTCGACAAGACTAAAAGGGAAAGGCCAGGATAACCTCGACCAGGTAACATGAACGGATGCACCGGGACTGCACGGCTGAGAGGGCCAATAGCAAGATTAGACCCAAAAGTTGCATCAACAATCGGTCTTGGTTAGTCGTCTTCTTATCACCTGTTAAAGGTTGAATTATTTGTCCTTTTTTGAAGTTTGTTATCACATAAACTGAAGAGCATAAACTAGAACGCCACTCTTCGAGGTCACAACGTCGACCGATAGATATGTGTCCGCCCACATTATTATACATCCTGGTACCAAGTTTGATTCAAATCCCTTCAAGTGTTCTCAAGTATCACATTTTTACCTGACCTCTAACCTCTTGATGCCAAAATCTAATCAGTTCATCTTTGTTTCATAATATATACTTGTACCAAGTTCAGTCAAAATACCATCACTGGTTCACAAGTAGCTCGGTAAAATAATTTTTACCAAATGGGATCTCTGACCTTTGACCTCTTGCCCCCAAAATGGAATCAGTTCATCTCGGCATCATCAAACATACCTGTACCAACTCTGGGCAAAATCCCATCACTGGTTCACATGTAGCTCGGTAACAGAATTTTTACCAAATGGGATCTCTGACCTTTGACCTCTTGCCCCCAAAATGGAATCAGTTAATCTCGGCATCATAAAACTTACCTGTACCAACTCTGGTCAAAATCCCATCACTGGTTCACAAGTAGCTCGGTAACAGAATTTTTACCAAATGGGATCTCTGACCTTTGACCTCTTGCCCCCAAAATGGAATCAGTTCATCTCGGCATCATAAAACATACCTGTACCAACTCTGGTCAAAATCCCATCACTGGTTCACAAGTAGCTCGGTAACAGAATTTTTACCAAATGGGATCTCTGACCTTTGACCTCTTGCCCCCAAAATGGAATCAGTTCGTCTCGGCATCATAAAACATACCTGTACCAACTCTGGTCAAAATCCCATCACTGGTTCACAAGTAGCTCGATAACAGAATTTTTACCAAATGGGATCTCTGACCTTTGACCTCTTGCCCCCAAAATGGAATCAGTTCGTCTCGGCATCATAAAACATACCTGTACCAACTCTGGTCAAAATCCCATCACTGGTTCACAAGTAGCTCGATAACAGAATTTTTACCAAATGGGATCTCTGACCTTTGACCTCTTGCCCCCAAAATGGAATCAGTTCATCTCGGCATCATAAAACATACCTGTACCAACTCTGGTCAAAATACCATCACTGGTTCACAAGTTATCGCGGTCACAGGATTTTACCTGATATGACCTCTAACCTCATGACCCCAAAATCGAATCGGTTCATCTTTACCTCATTATACTTACCTGCACCAAGTCTGACTTAGATCCCTTCAGCCGTTCACAAGTTATCACAGCAACAAAAACCTATCACGGACGGACAGACAGACAGACGGACAGTCCAAAATGGCCGACGAAATCACTGGAGGCATTATGTTTTTGGACTGTCAGGCGTTAAAAAAAGTGGAGGCATAAAAAAAGTGGTAAGAATAGCCATATAATGGCATAATCTCATTCCCCCGGCCATGTTTTGCCACAAAATCTTACAGACCAAAGTATCGCAGCCAATTTCATTTGTGCCTTTGGTATCGTTGTGGGCAAAATGAAACGTCAACCACAAACTGATGATCATCGTGCTAATATACAAATCACTGTATCCAGAGGTTTATGGCATGCTTAGTCCTCCAAAACCACCCGTAAAACTAAATTGTAATAGAGGCACAAAATGCTTATGCTGCACAAATGAGACGTTAGTGGTGAAAGCAAAAGAAAATAAAAGAGGGGAAGGGACAACAATGTAGTTTGTACCATGAGCGAGCATAGGGTCAAGGAAGCACATGTGGGAGGGGTGAGGGCTCCGGACAATGGAGGGTGAGCAATGGTGGGTGAGTGCGCTCCTGAAAGCGCTGAAGAGCATATGGTGAAAGAAACGTTGTCCGTCCTTCATCGGGAACTAGCAACGAGCAGCGTCGTGGGTTCCCTTGTGCAACTTTCCACGTGCACACCATGTGTCCTCGCAGAGTTCAAACAAATGATAATACCAGAACGGCACTTGTACATCGGCATAGTCTCGCTCATTCCGGACAGAAATACCATCGTTAAATGAACACGCTACTGTTACGGCCCACTGCTATTTTGGCCTATATACCTGTATCATCCATGCACCCCATTATGTCACATACCTTGCCATTATCCGTAGCTTTATTGATTATTGATGGATTAATAGGATATTTAACGACCACTTTTGTGCACATTAAGTCTAAATTGTGTCGAGGAAGACGAACATGAAAAAAAAATTCAAACTATATTCCCCATGACGAGTCAATCATATGCATGACGTTTTGTTGTTGTTGTTGTTGTTAAGCAGTTCTGCAGAAGATTTTTTTATCTTTTCATTTTCAATTCAATATGGCCACCAGACTGTCCTACCCCTTCCCCACCCCCCTCCCCCCTCCCTCCCACCACCCTCCCACTCCTCTCCCCCTCCCATCCCTCCCCCTCCCCTCCCCCCTCCCCCCCTCCTCCCCACCCCCTCCCCCTCCCCCTCCTCCCCTCCCCCCCACCCTCCCACTCCTCTCCCCCTCCCATCCCTCCCCCTCCCCCCTCTCCTCCCCCTCCCCCCCTCCTCCCCTCCCCCTCCCACGCCTCCTGCCCCCAAGCCCTCTCCCGCCCACACTTCTCCCTGCTCTCAAATGTTGTGGTTGTGTGCTTCCCCTTCTCTCCCCATCTTGTCTTCCGCTCCCTCTTTTTGTATATTTTGTTTGTCTGGTTGATTTGTTTGTGAAATAAATGTTAGCTCTTTCACGAGCCTCGATTCAGTATACAAAAAAAAAAAAAAAAAAAAAAAAGACCAAGTGACTGATTATGTCATAAATTGAATTCTTTACTCACATCAGGTCGTACATCAGATACATGAAGTTTCACATTTTTCGGACAAGGATTTCAGCTGATTATGGCTAGAATACACCTTCACCGATGATATCATCATTACCAGCATATATAGGCCCCATTTGGAGTTGATGACATCTGCCAAGTTTCATTTTATTTCGTTGAGCGGTTTTGGAAATGTCCAAATTTTTCCTTTAATCCAATATGGCTGCCATACCATGTGACCTATCACATCAGAGTTATGAATAAAATACTCTCCACGGAGAGTTCCCTCCTATGTTCACACAAAGCATATCGACACATCTCTTACAGATCTCTCGATCGATACCAGACTTGGTGGTGTCATGGTTAGAGCGTCCACCCCGCATCTGGAATGATACCGGACTGGGCAGTGTAACGGTTGGTGTCTCCACTCTGCCTCTGGGAGCTCAGCGGTTCAAAACCCGGCCGAGTCATACCAATGACTAAAAAACCAACGTGCTGCTCCCTTGCTCGATGCTCAGCATTTAAAAGGATGGAGCACAGACAAAGAACGCTGGGACGGCAATGGCAAACCATTTAATATAAGCGGTGAGAAAAGCGCCACTATTGTTGTGATGTCGTTCATACCCCAAGTATCTCGAGACGTGACGTCACTATGCCGAAACTCAGTGGCTGTGTATTCTCATATAATAGTACTGTGTCATGTCTTGTCTGTATGTAAGTGTGTATGATGTGCGAGTGGCAATCCTATTATTACAAGCCGTAGATCATGAAAAACAATATGCGTTTTGGTGAACGGAATTGGAATTTCAGAGTTCCATGTTTCAGTGCATTTGCATTTTATTGTTCATCAATTATGTACGCTCATTACTATCGCCTGCTCCAATTTGGATCGAGTTTTCCATCTTCAGCTCTGACTCAGTTTTCAGTGTGATAACAAACTTCAAATTTGACTGAGTGAGATATTAATGAATCACTTGAGAAAATAAATAAAATAGTAAACTAGAATAGCACTCAGGAGAGCGCATTCCTCTGCCAGGGTGAACAATTTACGTTTTGTATCCCACAGGTGGGCTGGATCAGGATCCGAACTTGAACCAAAATGTAATCGGCATGTTCTTGTTCCCACCCAACTCATCCACCTAGCTTTGTCATAATCCATCCGTCCATAATTTTTTGAAATGTCATGCTATATATCGCTTTTGGCCCCATCTCAATGGTGAAGAATCACTTAAAAATTTAAAACAATATCGTATCCGGATCCGGATGCAAATCTTCACCAAAATCTTCTCATTTCATCCTTCTGTTACGGATTCGTCACTTCCGCTGTTGTGGTTTTCACCCACTTGACATATTTCTGATATTATGTACTATTATTATTCTCAAAAGGTTTATTATTCAGGAACAGCTATCTAAAGTTTAAAAGGTTAACTTAAAATGATACAGGAAACCGAACCGGAAGACAAGGAGGTGAAGAGGAAGAGGCGGCGCAGGCAAAGTTGGAGAAGACGCGTGACGTCAAGGCTCCATAGCGAGGCTGGTCTACCGAAAGTCGCGAGGGAAGTTTGAGTTCCTTGAAGGACATCAGGCGATAGGAATTATCGCTGGAGTGAAAAATCTGCGTAGTCAGACTTGGGCGCTGGATTTTGACGAATCCTCGCCTAGTCGCATCGGCTCAAGTAAGAGCCGTCGGCCATTTTGAACCCCGCGCTTCGGACACCTACAAAGGTTTTGCCTCACGTCATCTTCACCCCCAACATCCTACCGTTTGTCGGGGATGTGTGTGTGCGACCGCTTCGTCTCCAATTAAGTTGCAGTTCGCTGAGTGAGCGGTGAAGGTGCCCCTCTGAAGGGCCGTTGTACAGTTTCGGCGGGGCGATCCCCATTGTCAACTGTACGCGATTCGAATATCGACTGGAGAGCGAGATTTGGGCTTCGACTGGACATCGTTCCAGCGACCGCTGAGGCGAATCACATTCGCCTTGGAAAAGGTTATAGAGACATTGAGGAGTGTCCTTTTCACTCACTGGGAGCAGTGAGTTATTTGACTTTATTGATGGTATATAGAGTGCACTCTTAATTGCCATTTGTTGTACCGTTATTCCTGTGCGATTTTCAATATATTATTTGTTCATTTATAATCATTGGTGTGGTTTCACTATTGATTTCTAACACGGAGTAACATATTTTTCTGCCGTGGCTCCTCTCGGGGTTCGGAGGTGTACCGCGACCAGGAGATCGTAGAGGAACACGTAACAGAAATTGGGGGCTCGTCCAATTGACACGTGGGCTCGAAATTGGGTCTGCGTCCGGGATCTAAAATTCCCTAAATTTAGTCCGGGAAAGAATTCCCTAACATTCCCAGAATTCCCAAATTTGGAACTTTTCCCAACATTCCCAAATTTTTCAAAAATAATTTTTTTTTTTTTTCATTTCTTGTGTGAAGGTTAGCAGGTGTTAACAATAGTCACCATGGAGTTTGACGCAGAGAAGTTTGCAGTGACCCCTAGTGAGGCACAGTTCAGAGCGTTAGTAAAATCGGACCTCTTGGTATTGGCCAGACATTTTAGCTTGGAGGTTCGAACGAATATGAGGAAAGCAGAGATGCAGAGATTGGTGATAGAATCTCTGGTGGGACAAGGAACATGGGAAGAGGGAGCCTTGGATTGGTTACCCGAGGAACAAGAAAATGTGGAGCTCTGGAAACTGGAGATGCAATTGCAGAGCCAGGAAAGGGAAAAAGCAGAGGAAAGGAGAGCTGTAAGAGAACTCGAAGAAAGAAAAGCAGAGGAAAGGAGAGTTGAACGAGAACTCCAGGAAAGGTTAGAAGAGAAAAAAGCACAAGAAAGAGCAGAGGAAAGGAGAGTTGAAAGAGAACTCGAAGAGAGAAGAGAAAAGAAACAAGCAGAGGAAAGGAGAGCTGCAAGGGAACTCGAAGCAGAGGAGAGAAAAGCCGAAAGGGAGTTAAAGCAACGTGAAATGGCGCTTCAGCAGGAAATTAGACTCAAGGAGCTGGATGTAATGAAAGAACGGGGAGAGGTACCATCCATGCCGACTGGTTTGACACCTAGTCAGAACACCTGGGATGTTGGCAGACATGTGAGGCTGGTTCCACCCTTCAATGCAAAGGAGGTAGGCAATTTTTTTTTCACACTTTGAGAAAGTGGCTCAACTGCTAAAATGGCCTGAGGAGTCCTGGACCATATTTGTGCAAAGTGTTCTGGTGGGTAAAGCTCAAGATATTTATTCGGCTTTACCGATTGACCGATGTGCAGATTGTGAGATAGTGAAGAAAAACATTCTCAAAGCCTATGAATTGGTCCCTGAAGCTTACCGGCAAAAATTCCGGAACGCCAGGAAGAGGGAGAGTGAGACCCACGTGGAGTTTGCCAGAATGAAAGAAACCATGTTTGATCGGTGGTGTGATTCAAAAGGGGTTGGGAAAGACTTTGAACTATTGTGACAATTGATCCTGGTGGAGGAATTCAAACAGTGTGTCCACGAGGGCATTAAAATACATCTGGAGGAAAGGAAAGTACCAAAGTTGTATGAGGCAGCAACCATGGCAGATGACTATGCCTTAACACACAGGATGAGGTTCCATAAACCTAACTTCCCGCCTAGAGTTCGCACGGAGAGTTATGATACATCTGGTGCGGAGAACGAAGATTCAGGGGGGCGGCCTCGAGATGACTATGAGGACCACTCTGATACTACGACTTCTAGAAATCAGAAGACAACAGTTCCAAGGCAGACTTATCCTCCGGGGGGGGGGGGGGGGGGCTCGAGGCAGACCACGAGGTTCTCCTCCGGGCCTACTTGCGCTTTTTGCCATAAACCTGGACACTTGATGTCCCACTGTTATGCTCGGGGAAAGGAAAATCAGGAGCAGAGTTCGACTAGTACAACTCCGAATGCAATGGCAAATGTGAGAAATCGCCCTCAAAAGGGTTACCAACCATTTATTTCAGAGGGGGTTGTGTCCTTGGATGAAGACTTGACTAACCAGAAACCGGTTATGGTCCTGAGGGACACCGGAGCACATCAGTCTTTTATGCTTGAAGGCATTTTGCCACTGTCAGAGGAGACGGCAACTGGTAATAGTGTTCGTTTACAGGGGATTGGTGGCTGTGTTAGAGCTCCACTTTATGTCATCCATTTGGAGTCTGATTTGGTGTCAGGACCGGTCACCGTAGGTTTACATGCCACTCTTCCTGTAGAGGGAGTATCTTTTGTTATCGGGAATGATTTGGCCGGGGGTCAAGTTGCTGGTAACCCGATGTTTGTTGAAAAGCCTAGGAGGAAGTACCCTGAAACTAAGTGTCAGCACACGCAAGTCAGGGATGGAGGCAATATTGGCAAGCTCTTTGTAAGGGGACTGAACTTCAAAACCAAGGAAGATGTTCTGAAGTCTGCCTTCAGCAAATATGGACCGCTTTTGGAAGTGCTGCTGATAAAAGACAGGGAGACACAAAAGTCAAGAGGGTTTGGCTTTGTCACGTTTGAAAACTCAAAGGACGCCAGAGATGCAGAAAAGGATCTGAATTGCAAGGAGTTGGAGGGTCGGACCATAACAGTAGGGAAGGCATTCCCTAGGTGTCGTGGGGGCTACAGAAGAGGAAACCGTGGCGGTAGTTTCGGTGGTGGCCACAGTCGATATTACTACGGAGGCTTCCAGGGTTACGGCAGCTCCCGCAGGAATGATAATCAGGGTAGTGGCCGAGAGGGAGACCGCTATTTACGTGAATACAGTGACAAGCGGTCCACCCGTGATTATTACGAAAGTTAGAAAGAGTTGAAGCACTGAATGCTGCGGAGCAGCCGAGCAAAAAATTCCTACACGGGTTAACCGTGAACGCCACGTTCCTAAAGGCGTCTATGCAGTGAACTTTCCTGCACGGGCTAACCGTGAACTCCACATTCCTAAAGGCGTCCATGTAGTGAATACTTCCAGGCCTCACCACCCCAACCACCATGGAACCTGGCTTTCAGCTCGGCCTCCCAGGAAAAGTGTTGTAGTTGTGCTTGACTTTGGATTTTGATTACTACCCCTTAACCTTCATTCAAAAGAAAAGAAAAGTAAAATCAGAGGGGGATGAGATGGAGTTTGGCTTTGCAGGGGTTCAACTTGGAAATTGAACATGTAAAGGGCAGGGACAATGTCATTGCTGATGCTTTGTCCAGAGGGAATTAACTTTGGAAATCTCTGTGGGTTGTGTGAAATTTTGTTGCTTTATTTTTGAGATGTTGATAATAATTGTTGCTCACGGGAATTGGTGATTTGGGTTGTGAGTTTATTTTTGTTTGTTTAAAGAGTTTGCATGCAAAGAAAGTTTTCGCTGTGTTCAAACTTTCTTTCTTGAGGGGGGGAAGTGTTACGGATCCGTCACTTCCGCTGTTGTGGTTTTCACCCACTTGACATATTTCTGATATTATGTACTATTATTATTCTCAAAAGGTTTATTATTCAGGAACAGCTATCTAAAGTTTAAAAGGTTAACTTAAAATGATACAGGAAACCGAACCGGAAGACAAGGAGGTGAAGAGGAAGAGGCGGCACGAGCAAAGTTGGAGAAGACGCGTGACGTCAAGACTCCATAGCGAGGCTGGTCTACCGAAAGTCGCGAGGGAAGTTTGAGTTCCTTGAAGGGACATCCGGCGATAGGAATTATCGCTGGAGTGGAAAATCTGCATAGTCAGATTTGGGCGCTGAGATTTCGACGAATCCTCGCCTAGTCGCATCGGCTCAAGTAAGAGCCGTCGGCCATTTAGAACCCCGCGCTTCGGACACCTACAAAGGTTTTGCCTCGCGTCATCTTCACCCCAACATCCTACCGTTTGTCGGGGATGTGTGTGTGCGACCGCTTCGTCTCCAATTACGTTGCAGTTCGCTGAGTGAGCGGTGAAGGTGCCCCTCTGAAGGGCCGTTGTACAGTTTCGGCGGGGCGGATCCACATTGTCAACTGTACGCGATTCGAATATCGATTGGAGAGCGAGATTAGGGCTTCGACTGGATATCGTTCCAGCGACCGCTGAGGCGAATCACATTCGCCTTGGAAAAGGTTATAGAGACATTGAGGAGTGTCCTTTTCACTCGCTGGGAGCAGTGAGTTATTTGACTTTATTGATGGTATATAGAGTGCACTCTTAATTGCCATTTGTTGTACCGTTATTCCTGTGTGATTTTCAATATATTATTTGTTCATTTATAATCATTGGTGTGGTTTCACTATTGATTTCTAACACAGAGTAACATATTTTTCTGCCGTGGCTCCTCTCGGGGTTCGGAGGTGTACCGAGACCAGGAGATCGTAGAGGAACACGTAACACTTGTCACACACCCAACCTACCTGTCCATCAAGTTTGGTCCGAATCTTCCACAACCTTTTGAGATATCCTGTTCACAGAGACAGGGGTGAAAATATACTGCTTCCATCTTCGGTGGTGGAGGTAATATAAGGCACCAAGGCAGGTTTGCTTACTGTATACATTTGGGTCCTTGCACCTGAATATATCGTCACTATACTGCAGAAAAATAGTGGCCGCAAACCTGTACAGAAAGACCACTTGTCTATAAAGGCCACATTTACCATCTCCCTTGAGTGGTCTTTCTTTTCATACAGGTTTGACTGGATATTGTTGAGGATGATGAAAAAAAACAACAGATATGGGATAGTGGTAATTAAAAACCTCAAAAAAGAAAAATCAAATAAAGATGGAAAGGCAGCTGGATATATGAACATCTGTGAAAGTCTAAAGGAGATTGACAGCAGATAATAGTATAGATGTTGATGAAAAATGATTCCATAAGATGGGAAGCAAATGAAAGAGGATGCACCTGGTGGCATGGAGAAGGGGAAAGCAGGAAGTGTGTTGTGAAGAATAAGAAATGAGGGGTGGATGGGACAATGAGGCGGAGGCCTTGAAGCACCAGTCAAGATGAGACATGCATTAGTGGAATGGCAGGTAGAACTGAATGGAGGAATTTTCCACGACAAACAAGAATAAAACTCAACCTTACAAAAATGTTGGAAGTTTACTTTAGTCCCTTCACCCCGAGCCGACAGGCTCATTTCGAGCAATATCGTATTCTTGTTTGTCAATTTTCTTGAGGAGAAGCATTTCCTCAAGAAAATCCCATTCAATGGGAAGGAGCTCAAAACGATGGCATATTTATCAAGTTATTTCGCATCCTTCAAGCGTATTTGTGTACAATTGAGAATTAGAGGGACGAATGTTAAATTTTCCACCACTGTAGTATTAAAGGCTACCCGAAATAGAACAGCACAATCTAAGCAAGAAAATAAATAAATGAACATTATCAATAAATATTGCGTGCAAAACTGAGTGTTACCTAATTGGAAGTCCAAATTCAGATTGTACATTTAACACATGAAGGAATCACCCAAAACCTTGCAGATTCACTACTTGCTAAGTGTTAGCATATAGACCATCCTCCTTCCTCTCCCCAACCCCTAAAAAGGGCCCATCCTATCTGTGTTTAAAAACTCCAGGAATGTCAGCCATCAATCAATGATGAATCGATACAATCTTTAACGTGAAGGTTGGAGCCACCACAATGGTTAAAATGCAGAGGCTTGGAGAGGGTGGGGGTGGGGAAGGAATGGCGATGTGTGGGCATTGCAGGAGCCCTGTCCCTTTGTGCTCGTCCTTCACCACCAGTCTCAGTGGACGGCTGGTGGGCTTTGCAGCGGCAAGGTTTTGGGTGATGTAAGTTTGGAGCCATTGCTTTTGACAAGACAGCAACACATCACATTTTCCTGCATTTGTGGGAAGTTGTTGAAAAGAAAAAAGTTTTGGGTTGACATGGAATCGTAAAAGACTTTAAAACAGCAAAGTCAGTTGGCTTTCACTTGCAGCAGTAGCAATAGAAGTAGCAGTAGTAGCAGCAGTAGCCTCCTGAATACAGTTCTACAGATTTAGAAAAGAGACGTAGGAAAGATGACCTTCAGTGGAAGATTATTTTTCAAATCAGGACATGTATCCACAATGCAGATTAGTGGAATGGGACTGTATTCAGGGTACTAGTACTACTACTGCTACTACTACTATGGCTGCTGCACAATGCAGAAATTGGTGAGAATACATTGAGGGGTAAAGATAAAATGTGGTTTAATCCAACGCAATGTGGCAGGAATGTCCAGTTAAACAAAACTCGGAGGTTCATTCCTGCTCTCGGAAGCATCATACAAGCGTTGTGAAAAATGAGCAACAATGTTGATATGAAGCCAAACAAGGAAACTGCAACGGGTGAGAGAGATGCGTGCCAAGTGAGAACGAAACATCTGGGAAAATGTGAAGGCCTCACTTCCATGGGGAAAGAAGCTGCGCAATCAGCTGTGTGTGGCTTGGCTAGGGACAGTGGTTTGGTTCATCTTAGCGGAGCATGAGCATGGAAACCGAATTGCATTCGACAACGGGCGGTTCCGCATACACCTGCGACTGTAATAATTGCGAGCGTGTATGCAGGTGGGCGAATTTGCTTGTTGTTTTTGATCTGATTTTGTGCCAACTGGAACCACTTTGCCCCATAATCGTCGTTATTCATTCAAAAGGATCGCTGACCTCTCAATATCCTTGAGCATCCTGTGAAAGGTGTACAAGCTTCCCCGTGAGCCTAAGATATGAAAATAAAGATAAATAAAGTACAAGGATGTGCTTCGAACACCAGTAGCTTGTCTTGGGGTTAGGGAGATTATAGCTCGATGGTGAAACACACTGGGAGCAAAACGAAGATAACCACACACTTCCATGACACAAATAGTTCGACTCAGATAAAGCCAATCAGATGTGATGAAGAAATGTGCGATCAATCAATTCATTTGACTGAAAATGCTTTATATTAAAGGTTGAAGCCAATTTTTTGCTTTAATAAACAAATTGCACTAAAAATGCAAATTGCACTCTATATCAAGAACCCAGAATAAGTGGAGATGAGCATTGATTCTGGATATTGGGAGAAAATCTGGGGAAGCGGAAAATAACTGCCAGGTGCTGCCACTGAGGAAAAACGCATCTGGTTCGTGGAGGGGTCTTCTAGAAGCACAACTGGGAAAAGTTTGCGAATTAAACGAGTCGACAGAAGCACCAAAACACGACGGGACTGAGGAGTAAGGGTATGGAATCAGCCAGAAATAAACTCAGCTACTGGAAAGCTTTCTATGGCCGCAGCCAGGCTACGGCTGCCAATTAGTTGGAGCTGTAGATTCCTGCCTCAACCCCACTTATCCTGTTGAAAAATCTGCTGTCCGACTGTCTGCAGCTTGGGATAATTTTGCCATGTTAATCTTTACTACCAGAAATAAGCTGGTAACAGGTAACAGAGAGGGCAGAAAGAGTCAGAGTGAGTGAGACAGAGAGAGAGAGCGAAAAATCTGGAATCAGTTCCTAAAACAATGAGAATAATGTTCCATTGTGTTATTTTTGAATACTTCTGCAGGAAGAGGCAAACGGTATCATTTCTGTTTCAATGTCTGTGCCAGCATCCACCTTTTGTATTTTACACAAAACCAAGGTTCATGGGAGGGCTGTGCAAGTTTGTCCATAAAAATAGACAGGTCAGCCGGTTCTTCATCGATACGTTCTCATTCTCTGGCAATCCCATCATAAACTCCACCAAGCGTGGGATTTGTAAAAGCAAGCGGAACTATATATGTCTGGTGATAAGAATGTTAGGATTGTTAATGAAGATTTTCTTTTGTGTAACTGTGAATGGGAAGTTACAAATAAGAACAGGAAAAGCGAAGGACGGATTCTGGAACACAGGAAGGGAAGGGCAGACAATTTACGCAGCAGTCATGGACATCTGCATCCAGCTAAGCTTGCAAAGTAGCCTTCAGCTCATTTTGCAAACCCACGGTGAGTATTTAGGGGTGTAATCCGCTCAGCGCAAACTAAACAGCTGAACAACCTGCTTTGTGCTTTGTCAGGTTATACATTTTCCATCAATGCGAATTCTTCTTCCCTCCAACCTCCACCTCTAATTAAATTCCCAACTTTACTTCCCAAACCCGTTCTATGATTTAAACCAAGCAGTGTCAAGTTGGGGAGATAGCACAGCTGTTTTCCTTATGTATTTTTTTTCCTATTCTCCTGCAGGCTCCTCATTACCATGCCAGCTTTGCATGCGGCACACTGCTGGCAAATTCCTGGAAACGATTTAATGACATCCATTAAACTCCCCAAACGCTGAGATTGGCGTGACAATTCCATGGCAGCAGCAATGTCAGGGGACCTTTCCGCTGGCGCCTGTGGCCGCAGATAAATCGCGGTGGTGGCGAAGTTTCTCCAACAAAATTCCTTAGGCTGAGGAACGGTGACTTCTTACGTCGGGCCCCATGCAAATCGTCATAACAGGAGCACAACATGAAACAAAAAACGTGGGCACAGCAGGATGGAAATAACAAGTGACTGATGTTAAGTAGTTTGATAAGTGTGAACCACAGCCATGCATACACCAGGTTCAAGCACCAATGACGAGGTGTGTTCAAAGTGGTTCTAGGAAAGGGACGGTCATTGGCATCTCATGAGCCAATGTTTTTTTGCTCATTATAAACCTGATCTGACATTGTTTGTCGTTTCAAAAAACCGAATGAAGATGTTTGCTGTGGCATATATTTATGGATCTCACCTAGACGAGGTAGCCTGGTGCTGGCTTAGCGGTTAGGGTGCCAGCTTGGGATCCTAGGATCCTGGGTTCGAATCCCGGTCGATTGCTGAATTAACGCCAGGGGGGTTGACCCAGCCTGTCATCCTTCCGAGGTCGGCAATTTGAGTACCAGCTTGCTGGGATGAATGATCCCGGTGTGTACCCCGGTTTAGAATAGGTACACCGTATCCCTGCGCATCCTAAGAGCGTGACCAAGGGTTGGCGTCAGGAAGGGCATCCAGCCATAAAAACATCGCCTCAAACAGGGAACCATGATTGTCATGGGGCCCGCAAGGCTAACCCCTGCTCTAGCGGGGAAAATGGCCTTAAAACGATCATTCATTCATTCATTCACATAGACGAGGTGTCCTCTATTGAGGACAGAATCAAAGTGCCCTCTACTACGGTTTTTAAATCTCAAAATCTTATCTTATCCTCGTTACAGCTGTTTCATGATTTTCTATCCTTCTAAACTTCTCCCTCCCTGTAAATTGCATTGAGATTTCATGTAAAAAACCAGGTGCTCTACGAGATATTGATCGAGTGATCAATATTTTCCGCAAAGCAGGTGCCATCTCCAAAGAAGCCCACGAACCTTTCGTGGTGGCCATGTTTGGTGAAGGTGTGCGGTATCCAAATGGGTGGCTGACTTTGAGCATGGACGGAAATCCTTTGATGATAACTTCAGGTCAGGATGGGTGCCAGATGTGACCAGCAAACTGCCGCCCAGTTCGAAACATTAATCATTGAGAGTTAAGCTCACCGACATATCCACTGAAATTGGAATTTCTCAAGGCAGCAATTTCACCATTATCCACGAACACTCAGGCCTGCCCAAGGTCTCAACAAGATGGATGTTACAAAACGTCAGCACTCACAATTGACAGCAATGGTTGGCATCATGTTGCTAGTTTCTTGAACTGTTCAATGAACAGACTTTACCATGTGTCTGGTAACTGGTGACTAAACTTGCCCTCACCAAGGAGAACCTGAAACGAAATTAGGATCCATGCAATGGAAGCACAACGTATCACCGACACCCAAGAAATTTGCATCTAACCCACAGCGAGCAAGATCATGGCCTTGATATCCTGGGACGTCGAGAGAATCCTGCCGAATGACTCTTTGCCTCAAAAACCTACCATCACAGGGGAATAAAACACTAGCCCATGCAAAAATGTTTGAACGGTAATCAAGGAAAATGCTGAAGGATGCTGACCAAACGTGTGCTCCTTGATGACAATGCGCCTGTGCACAAGGCCCGTGTTAGAACAGACTGCCATTTGTGATTATGGCTTCGAGAATCTCAAACAACACCACATCCCCTCCTCCCAACTCCCCACCCACAGTCACAGCAGTGGCCCTCTTCTCATTTGGGTGAGTAGCCTCACAATTGCCCTCCAGATCCCCAAATCAAAGAGAACGTTACCACCCTCGACTGAAGTTAACCCTCAGGTAGAAACGGATGTGTATGTGTAACAAGAGTGCATCAGCTTTAGGGTATTTTGCTCTGCAAGTGCAGAAGTGGGAAAGACTGCTGCAAAAGCTCAGACAATGCAACAGAGAATTAAACTGAGCAAGAGAGAAGTAAAAAAGTTGTGTACTTTGTCTTATCTATGAAACGTTATCATCGCAGTACCTGTCCGGTGATTGCATCATTTTCCTGGGCAGGGCTATGTCATCGATATAGTGCCTCCTGTACATCAGGGCAACAATTTAGAATTTGGTCGGGGTCCCAGCACACAATTGCTTCCTCTTTTCAAAAAGTACTGAGAGAGCCTCTTCAACATCCACCAATGAATGTCAGAATAGCATTAGAAGTGACAAACAACTTGCACAAATCCCAGGTGAAGATCAGTCAAATCGTCACACATGAACCTGCTTGCTGGGAAGCTACACTAGTCAGTGATGCCTTCATTTTTGTTAAAATGTTAATGTTAAATGTTACAAGCGTTACGCCGAGGTCCCCCGTCGGGGAAGTGATGTGAGTTGACAAAGTGGAACACACAGAAAACATGCTATGATATGATATTTCACTCACAAGGGTCAGACAAACATGGAGGCGGCCATCTTGGATTTTGACGTGGCGACCCAATTTTCAATAGCGTTCTTCCTTATGCCTAGATACATCCACACACCAGAAGGTACTTCGCTTATTTTTCAAGATATTTCGCTCACAAGGTTCAGACATATATATGGTGGCGGCCGTCCTGGATTTTGACGTGGCGACCCACTTTACAATAGCGGTCTTCCTTATGCCGAGATACACCCACACACCAAATTAGAAGTTGGTACTTCGCTTATCTTTCAAGATATTCTTCTCACAAGATTCAGACATACATGGCGGCGGCCATCTTGGATTTTGACGTGGCGACCCAATTTTAAACAGTGTTCTTCCGTGTGCCTAGATACACCCACACGCCAGATTAGAAGTTGGTACTTCGCTTATTTTTCGAGATATTTCGCTCACAAGGTTCAGACATATATATGGTGGCGGCCATCTTGGATTTTGACGTGGCAACCCAATTTTAAACAGCGTTCTTCCGTGTACCTAGATACACCCACACACCAGATTAGAAGTTGGTACTTCGCTTATTTTTCAAGATATTTCGCTCACAAGGTTCAGACATATATATGGTGGCGGCCATCTTGGATTTTGACGTGGCAACCCAATTTTCAATAGCGTTCTTCCTTATGGCGAGATACACCCACACACCAAATTAGAAGTTGGTACTTCGCTTGATTTTTCAAGATATTCATCTCACAAGGTTCGGACATACATGGCGGCGGCCATCTTGGATTTTGACATGGCGACCCAATTTTCAATAGCGTTCTTCCTCATGCCTAGATACACCCACACACCAGATTAGAAGTTGGTACTTCGCTTATTTTTCAAGATATTTCGCTCACAAGGGTCAGACATATATATGGTGGCGGCCATATTGGATTTTGACGTGGCGACCCAATTTTCAATAGCCTTCTTCCTTATGGCGAGATACACCCACACACCAAATTAGAAGTTGGTACTTCGCTTATTTTTCAAGATATTCATCTCACAAGTGTCGGACATACATCGTGGCGGCCATCTTGGATTTTGACGTGGCGACCCAATTTTCAATAGCGTTCGTCCTTATGCCGAGATACACCCAAACACCAGATTAGAAGTTGGTACTTCGCTTATTTTTCAAGATATTCATCTCACAAGGTTCAAACATACATGGCGGTGGCCATCTTGGATTTTGACGTGGCGACCCAATTTTCAATAGCGTTCTTCCTTATGCCTAGATACACCCACACACCAGATTAGAAGTTGGTACTTCGCTTATTTTTCAAGATATGCAGGTTACAAGGTTCAGACATACATGGCATCAGACATACATGGCTTGGCCATCTTGGATTTTGACGTGGCGGCCCAATTTTAAACATCGTTCTTGCTTGTGCCTAGATACACCCACACACCACATTATAAGTTAGTACTTCGCTTATTTTTCAAGATATTTCGCTCACAAGGTTCAGACATATATATGGTGGCGGCCATCTTGGATTTTGACGTGGCGACCCAATTTTCAAAAGCATTCTTCCTTATGCCGAGATACACCCACACACCAAATTAGAAGTTGGTACCTTGCTTATTTTTCAAGATATTCATACATGGCGGCGGCCATCTTGGCTTTTGACGTGGCGACCCGATTTTAAGCAGCGTTCTTCCTTGTGCCTAGATACACCCACACACCAGATTAGACGTTGGTACTTCACTTATTTTTCGAGATATTTCGCTCACAAGTTTCAGACATATATATGGTGGCGGCCATCCTGGATTTTGACATGGCGACCCAATTTTCAATAGCTTTCGTCCTTATGCCGAGATACACCCACACACCAAATTAGAAGTTGGTACTTCGCTTATTTTTCAAGATATTCATCTCACAAGGTTCAGACATACATGGCGGCGGCCATCTTAGATTTTGACGTGGCGCCCCAATTTTCAATAGCGTTCTTCCTTATGCCTAGATACACCCACATACCAGATTAGAAGTTGGTACTTCGCTTATTTTTCAAGATATGCAGGTTACAAGGTTCAGACATACATGGCATCAGACATACATGGCGGCGGCCATCTTGGATTTTGACGTGGGTTGCACCCACACACCAAATTCGAATGCGGTCCTTCGCTTACGCACGCACGCATGCCCGCACGCCCGCCGCACGCACACACGCACGCACGGACGGACGGATGGACGGACGGACATACGGACGGAGGGGAAAGCCATAGTCCCCCTTTCGCTCCGCTGAGCGACGGGGGACAAAAAGCCACTAAAAAGGCAGGGCTCAAATCTTTAGGCTAAATGCCAATATCAATGGTGAAAAATGAAATACACTGTACGCTATACACTTCCCAAATTGCATGACATGAAACCAATATAACAGGTCATAAACCACAAGATAAAAATTACGGTATAAATGAACAATCTTTGTGCCGTTGTTAATTAGACTATAAGGAGCATGATCGATCAGTGCAATCATCAAATCCTGTTATGACATAAGGGGCAGTTTATATCAAAAAACAATGGACTGCTCCTTGTGTTTTAACCATAAACAGGACATCACAGTTAATGGTTCAACAATTTTGTAAGAAAAAGAATTAAATGTCTCTTGTTTACTGTACTCAATGTACTGTTGCAGTACAAGGTGTAATAATCAAAGATAATTCACGCATCACATGAGGATAGGAAGATGGGAGTGGAAGTATGGGAAATAAGGGTTGGGGATGCAAAGGATGGAAGGTGGTTGAATTAGGAAGGAAAATTGTGAAGGGTACATGTAGTTGTGGAGGGAAAGGATGGAGAGTGGTGGAATTAAGAAGGGAAAAGTTGAAGGGCACATGTTGTTGGGGAGGGAAAGGATGGAGGGTGGTGGAGTTGGGGAGGGTAGGGTTTAAGGGTGGTGGAGATGGAGAGAGAAATGTTGAATGGTACATGTCGTTGGGGAGGGAAAGTATGGAGGGTAGTAGTAGTTGGGCAGGGAAAGGATATGGAGGGTGGTGGAATTAGGAAGGGAAAGGGTGAAGGGTACACGTAGTTGGGGAGGGAAAGCTAGGGGAGGGAAAGCTAGGGGAGGGAAATCCTACTAATTTAAATAAGGTAATTCTCTGTATATATGCATGTATACACAGGGTGTTTCAAAAAGAGTGATACAACTTTAAACGTTGATTTTAAAAGGAAACAAAAACCTCAGGAACGTGAACCAAACATTTATTGAAAGCTTTTGACATGGTATTTTCTATCACTGATTGCTATTGCAGTAGGTCACTGCTGGAGTTAGTGAGAGGCCAAGGTCTGAAATTGGCATTTACGCAAAATCCTTGTAATTGACGTTCTTGATGCGTGCCCTTCCACGGTTCAGACAGGCATTGATCCTGACTCCAAAGTTCTGTCCAACTTTCCTGTAGGTCTCAGGTGGTTCTGCCCCCCAGAAAATGTTGTTGTGGCTGTTGATGGCACCGTTCAAGTGGAAATGGGCTTCATCACTGAACCACATCAGGTTGATCCATCCTGTCACTGAGCCAATTGCACATATCAAGTCTCCTTCTCATGTCATCTTGACTCCGTTTATGCCTAATAGAGATGATGTATGGGAAAAGCTTCAGTTCCTCAGTGAGGATACGCCAGACTGATGTTAGTTTGATGCCCAGCTCCTGGGAGCGCCGGAGGTGGGACTTCTTGGGCCTGTCCACTGCAGAATCCCGCATGGCGTCGATGTTAGCTTGGCTCTTGGTTACTGATGCTAGCCTGCCACTGTTGCCCTTGATCTGGTTGTGCACTGTACCCTTGTGCTCAAAATGTTTCACAATACGTGGAATGGCACAATTTGTGGGTATACCACGTGTTCTGATGTCGTATTCCCGGCAGAACATCCGACGGGTGTCTACATATGATTTAGTCTCATACCACAGAGCCACCACTTTTGTCTTCTGCTTCACTGTCAATGGCATAGTTGAGCTATGGAGCTAGAAATCCCAGGGAACAAATAGCACGATAACACCACCAAACCCTGAAAAGGAAAACGATATAGGTCAAAAAACAAAGAAATGGCGGAAGCCAAAGTTGTATCAATCTTTTTGAAACACCCTGTATGTATGTATGTATGTATGTATGTATGTATGTATGTATGTATGTATGTATGTATGTGCAGTGCCTAAAGTAAGCATTCACACCCTTTGACTTTTTCACATTTTGTTGTTTTACAGCCTGAATTTAAAATGGATTGAATTGAATTTCTTTTGTCACTGGTCTGCACATAATCTTACTATAATTCACCAAATGTCCGTCCGTTCAAAGGTACCGCAAAAAACGGCTGAACCGATCGCAACGATATTTTGGGTGGGTAATCCTGGGATCTCCTGGAGTAAAATAGGCTCTATTGTTTTTCCAATTTCAGCTTTGGCCTCCAGCAATTTCAGGTTTTGACTCCCGCATAACGTTATTTTCCAGGGTGCCGCACAAACGGCTGCACCGATCGCTGCACGGCTGCACCGGTCGGCTGAACCGATCGGACTCGGTGACGTCGGACAAAGACCTTTTATAAGGACATGGGTTGAATCCCTGCTTGAGAGAATGCCAACCCCCTCCCCGCCATCACGGTCTTCTCTCCAACTCACAATCCCACGAGATATGCGTAAAGGACGACCCAAAACCAATTGTCTTCTTTTTGATTCGTATATAAACATCATTAAAAGTAAATAATGACCTCGGCCAAAGTTCAAACGACGTGAGTTTAATCTCTACATGAGAGAATTCCACATAGCTATTTGGGCGGTGTATAGGCTAACAGATCGCTGTCTCCATCGATCTTGCCAAGGCTGTACCACCTATCGGCTCAAAATCCTTTTAACTGTTGACTTGGTAGTTTTTACAATGAAGGAAACATTGATAATGTTGTTAAAAGTTTATTTTGTGATTAATTTGTGATTGGAGTTATGTTGTTTGGAATGAAAAAAGAGATATCGAGTTCAAGAAAATGACGACATGCCGTGATGGTTTCTACTTTCTGAACGTGAACTTCGCGGATCGCCATATGCAGATTCGCCACGGACCCACGATCGATGTTTCTATACGTGAATGTACCGTTTGTTTGCGAACAGGTACGTTTTTCATGGAAGTCCTTCACGAACTTGCCGTCCATGTCTGACGTGCGACTGAGGGTGCTACAGGAATGTGGAATTTATTGGTTTCATGCTTTAGCATTTGCCATATCTGCATTGCCTGTTTGCTTCTGGCCTCCCACCCGTGCGTAGCACAGGTATCTCACTTGTACCCCATAATGTCAAAGTGGTATATTTTTTGGGGAATTTTTTACAAATTAATTAAAAAATGAAATACTGAAATATCCACCTCCCCCCCACCCAAAAAAAATCAGGTGTCGAGCGGGTGTTTCTCATGTTTGAAATCTACCATTTTAATGGATGTGGAGATGCAGATCTTCTCCAGCATAAAACCACTTTCCTTTTAAAAGCTTAAAAGGTCGTAATACATACTGTAACATAAGCTTGACAAGAAGTGTGTCAAAGTGTTGACCCAAATTGCTGAACCAGTTCAAAGACAACTGCTCACAGCCAAAAGAGGAGGGCTGGGCTTGGCGATCCATATATTACTTAGTAAAACAAGATAGCGGTGACGCACGTCAGCAAAATTTGGATGAACATTTCATTAGTGGAGACATCAAAAGTAAAATGCGACGTTCACCAGGTCATAGATCTGACCATACTTGCTCAGGGATTAGTCAGCGAGACTGATTATTGGATGCCCGTGAGCTTCAAAGTCTGTGATGCTTGATGTGCTTTTACTGCGATGAAAAGGCGGATTAGAGATACCAACAAGGAATTGTGGTGGGAAGTGCAGACTCTGTGGCCCAAGTATGCGCGTGTGTGTACACAGGTGGGGAAGTACAACAACAAAAAGTTTGTTCTGTATCTTGGCAGACATTTGCAAATATGGAGAGTTGGATAGGCCAGGCTTGCCTGTGAGCGTGGCGAGGGTTCAAAGGAACAGCTGCAGAGGGTGAAAAAGCTGCATTAATGGGAGTCGAAGGGAGGGTGGGGGTGGGGGGTGTAGGGGAGGGGTTGTTGAGAAGCAAATGTTCTGGGAGAGCTGCCGAGAGAGTGATGATACATATCCACCTGCAAGTTCTTCCAACAGAATTCTTATCATGAAAATGATTCTCAGAACCAAAAGTCGGAACTATGCCAAAATACATCCACAACCCGACGCTGTCCATGGGCATTAAAAATATATATTTACGGCATTCTACACGCAACACAATGCAATGCAATGGAATACCACTTGCGTCTCAAAATGGAAACGTGTTGAAAGCACGTTTCTTATTAGAGCTGTTAAAGACCACAAAGGCCTGTTTTCATGGCTGGAATTTATTTAATTTCAACAGAGAGCAAACGAAGAATGTTTTGTGTCCGGCATGTGTAACCAAAGTAGCAGGAGTCATAGATGCCACCTTTTTGTATCAAGCCTAAAATTAAATTAAGTAAAGTAGAAATGACCTCAAATGGATGTGGGACAGCAGACACAGGTTGAGCACGTATGAGTAACGCGGTGAACAAAAGCAGGCATGGGTGGAACAGCTGCCATGGGTGATGTGCATTTGGTATCACTCACGTTCTCCATAGTGCCGGTAATAACGTGAAGCCCATCGTACGTGGACTTGATGTAGAGGCCCTGGGGAAAGAGACACCCTACTATCAGAGACGTGCATACGCCGGCACCACCCTTATCAATTAAACCTTGCTAATTAATAGGAAACCCAGCGGAGAGACTTGCCGCTAATTACAGGCGTAATTGGATGGTACTCTCCTCCAGACGCAATTACTCGACCTGAGATTCTACACCGTGTGCAAGGGCATAAACACCTAACATGGATTTGTCCCGAATGCAACTTATTGCATGGTAGTCGTAATCACTACCATGACGTGCACTGGACAATAACATCTCCTGTGGACTTCTCCTTCTTTTCCCACTCTGTCCAAACGTGCTGTGTTGAGAATGGCTGGAGAACCTTTCTTCATACCAGTCTGCGTGTTATACAAGTGTGAGAATTGAGTCAGTCAGTTTGTAATTCCCCATCCATGCGCGCAATCATTTATACTGAAGGAGCTGGGGCTCCCACGTCGATCGGAAGAATGGACGCGACAAAAAGCTGGAATTCATCCGAGTTGCTTTAATCAAACCAAACACTCAGGCACTCTGAAAAGCCCGTTTATCGGGCAGCAATATAATATATACATATTATCCCGGAGCGTTTGCCCAGGAAAGGCGAGAGGGGGCGTGGCCCAGCGTCCTGGCAAGTTGAGGGCGAGCCTGCCCTACACCGCTACACACGTCCCCCCAGAATCGACTTTCACCGGCAGGGTCAATTTGAGGGGGGTCCTGATGACCCGGCCGAAGCGACCCCTGGCGGGTCATGGGAGGGGGTCCGGTGTGGTGGTGGGCGGTCGAGTGGGGGGCACCGTGGATGGGGGGCGGCCTCGCCGCGGCGGAAGGGCCACCCGTGGTGGGTGGTCGACGTCCACGTGCGCCGGCTTGAGGCGGTCCACCGCAATCCGGTCCGACCTGCCGCCGATGTCGATGACGAACGACTTGTCGTCCCGTCGCAGCACCCGGAAGGGCCCGTCGTACGGCGGCCGGAGTGGCCCCCGATGTGCGTCGTGACGCACAAAAACATACTCCGCTGTGCGAAGTGCTGGGGTGACGTAGGACTGGGGGTCACCGTGGTGGGATGTTGGCACGGGGGCAAACCGTCGGGCGGCCTCCTGGAGGTCCGAGCGCTGGTGAGCTGCGGACCAGGGACTGGTAGCGTCGGGCACGAATTCGCCCGGGACGCGTAGCGCCTGGCCATAGACCAGCTCGGCGGTGGATGCCTGGAGGTCCTCCTTGGGGGCCGTGCGGAGGCTCAAAAGGACCCACGGCAGCCGGTCGGCCCAACCGCCGTCTTGAAGGCCGGCCATGAGCGCGGCCTTCATGGAGCGGTGGAATCGCTCGCACAACCCGTTTGCTTGGGGGTGGTAGGCCGTAGTACGGTGGAGCTTGACCCCCAGGTTGCGGGCGACCGCGCCCCACAGCTCGGAGGTGAACTGTGGTCCGCGGTCTGACGAGATGTCCGCCGGTGCGCCGAAGCGGGCGACCCAGGTGGCGATGAAAGCCTGCGCCACGTCGGCGGTGGTGGTGGAGACGAGGGGAACGGCCTCCGGCCACCTGGTGGTCCTGTCCACCATGGTGAGCAGGTGTGTGAACCCCCGTGACGGGGGGAGGGGGCCCACCAGATCCACGTTGACGTGGTCGAAACGTCGTTCGGGCACGGTGAAAGGTGCCAGCGGGGCCTGGGTGTGTCGGTGGACCTTGGCCCGTTGGCAGGCCGTGCAGGTGCTGGTCCAATCGCGGACGTCCCGACGAAGGCCGTGCCAGACGAATCGCGCCGACACCAGCTTCTGGGAAGCTTTCCGGCCCGGGTGGGAAAGGCCGTGGAGGGAGGCGAAGATGCGGCGTTGCCAGGTGACGGGCACGATGGGGCGAGGCAGGCCTTGGGAGACGTCGCAGAGCAGGACAGTGTCCGCGAAGGGGATGTCGGCCAGGCGGAGGCCCGTGTCCGCCGCCCGGAGGGCTTGCACCGTGGTGTCGGTGGTTTGGTCCGCCGCCATAAGCGCAAAGTCCACGCCCAGGTGGACCGCGTTCACGCTGGCCCGGGAAAGACAGTCGGCCACGGCGTTGTTTTTGCCGGCGACGTGCCGGATGTCCGTGGTAAACTCCGACACGGCGGAGAGGTGGCGCTGTTGGCGGGCCGACCACGGCTCCGTGACCTTGGCCATGGCGTAAACCAACGGCTTGTGGTCGACGAACGCCGTGAAAGGTCGGCCCTCCAGGAGGTGGCAGAAATGGCGGACGGCCAGGTGTAGACCGAGGAGCTCCCGGTCAAACGTGCTGTATTTGAGCTCGTTCGGCCGGAGCTGCCGGCTGAAAAAAGTGAGTGGCTGCCAAACCCCGTTCACCCATTGCTCATGTACGGCGCCCACCGCGTAGTCGGAGGCATCCGTGGTGAGGGCGATGGGAGCGTTGAGCACCGGGTGAGCGAGCAGTGTTGCGTCGGCGAGGCCCCGCTTTGAGCTTTGGAAGGCCGCATCCATTGCTGCGGACCAGGCGATGTCGTGCTTGGCCGGCTTGCCCCGGAGGGCTTCGTAGAGGGGCCGCATACCGCGGACTGCCTGTCCTGGTCAGAGGCGGGTATGACGCTCAGTTGGGCGCCGGTGTCGCACAGGAAGCGCCGTCCGGACGCTTTATCCATGATGAACAGTAAGTTGCCCGTGTGGCCGGCGCTCATGGCTGGTAATGAACGCCGGCCCGGCCGTTTCCCGGCCTGCCGAAGGTGCACGGGGGTCGGCATGTCCGGGCCTTCTGTCCGAACCTGGCATGATAGTAACACCACGCTTGGTCAGGTGGAGGCCCCGGTCGTCGTGCTGGAGGTGGTCGGCTCGGTGTAGCGGCCGCCAATTGCGTCGGCAGTTCGGTCGTCGACCGTGCCGGGTGCTCGGGCGCCATGGGTGTTGCGTCGGACGGCGGTGGGTCCCATGTCGCCGCTGCGATGCGCTGACCTACGGCGGAGATCTTGTCGGCTTCTCTGGCAAGGGCCCGGGGATCTGTGATCGTCGTGCTTGCCAGGGCGAGGCGTACCGGGTTAGGCAGCTGACGGAGGAACAGCTCCCGGAACAGGAATGCCGGAGAGTGCTCGCCGAGCAGTGAAAGCATGTAGTCCATTCGCTCGGAAGGGCGTGTGTCGCCGAGCTCGGGCAGGTCGAGCAGGCGCCGTGCGCGTTCCGCCGATGGGAGGGCGAAAGCGTCGAGGAGAAGCTTCTTAATCGCGCCGTATTTGTCAGCGGCTGGCGGGCTCTCGAGGAGGCTCAGGGCGCGGGCCGCGGTGGCCGAACCGAGCGCTGCTACCACATGGTGGAAGCGGGTGTCATCGGCCGTGATGCCTCGCAGGGCGAACAGGGAATCCGCCTGTGCGAACCAAACCGCCGCGTGAGCCTCCCAGAAGGTAGGCAGTTTAAGGGCGACTGCCGTGTCCATGTCGGTAGGTCATCAATGAAGGAGCTGGGGCTCCCACGTCGATCGGAAGAATGGACGCGACAAAAAACTGGAATTCATCCGAGTTGCTTTAATCAAACCAAACACTCAGGCACTCTGAAAAGCCCGTTTATCGGGCAGCAATATATATACATATTATCCCGGAGCGTTTGCCCAGGAAAGGCGAGAGGGGGCGTGGCCCAGCGTCCTGGCTGCGGCCTGGCAAGTTGAGGGCGAGCCTGCCCGGGCATGCCCGGGCGTCCCGACCGAGGCCTGGCAAGTTGAGCGCGGGCCTGCCCGGGCGTCCTGGACGAGCCCGGCATGGTGATCGCTCCGCGTCCTTGATAGGTGCAAGGCGATTGTGAAAACCCAGCGGTAGCCGCTACAATACCACCATTAACCCGACCAAAGCCCAACCCTCTTACCTGTCGGTTAATGAGTTTCCTTCGCTCTATCTCCTTTTTCCTGTCCGTTCATTCCCTTGCTTAATGTGCCTGACTGTTCCCCCCTTTGGCCCAAAAACACAACCCAAACCAAACAACCATACATGTGAGCTGAAATGCAATAAGCATTTTGCTTCTCAATAAAGCTGTAATTTAGAAAAATAAACAAATTGAGGTTCAAGTGCCATATATCTTTGTCCTGTATGTAATTCATGTACAAGCTCCATAAGCCTGATATGATAATAAAATAAAAACATTTTTAAACAGAAGAAAATAAAATAAAAACAAAAGAGCATTACAAAATATAATTTGACGTGAATGCGTCGATGGATCTGCCTTCACCAGTGTCAGATGTCAACCGACTGTAATGTTTGATCTCTATTAAAGGTCATGTGAAACATAAAGGAAACTTTGTACTTGCTGTTTGGCAATTAACTCAGGATAGCAATATTATTTGGCAATGGACGGACAACCCGAAAACATAATGCCTCTGGCCTTCGACTGTGGGGACATAAAAATGGCTATTGACAAATTATTATAAACTCTTTTGATCTCCAAAAATGACTCTTATTGGTACAATGCCCTCCTGAAAGGAGGAAATCTTGATCAAAGAAGAGTGCAACTATCTGACAGCTTTTACACATTATAAATGGCAAATAAATTATTTTTTAAACCATGGGGGAATTATTTCCAACATCATCACACACATTAAAGTTGAAGGCTTAATATGGAAAACCAATGGATGTTATCAACTAACAAGTTGGGTCTTCCAATCAGGATCGGAGTTGTTTAGACTTTAGTAAACCATCAAGAAGACTGATGTTTAAAGCTGTAGCAAAAATTCACCCAAGAGTGCACCAAGGCAATGATGAGTTAAATGGCCTCATCCCCTTGCTTGAGGTCGGGGGTGCACCACGGCAATGTTGCCGTGGTTCACTTATGGATTCCTTCGTCGGAACCCTGGGAATTGGAATTGTGATTCATCTTGGGCCAATATCGAAGTAATTAATGTACAAGGTGGCCTATAAGTCGCTTTACCCTTAAAGCACATTCTTAATATACAGGTTTTATTGTGCAGTACTTACGATAATGAATCAGTAATTGTATCTGCATGTGTTCCATCATTCTCCTTGCACCACTGAATTTGTCACCAAGTCTTCTTACACATATTGTGTAGCATTTGTGGAGTCACAGGTGCGAAAGAGGTTACTGCAGCGTGCAATCCTTCAATCAGCCTATACCGGTTTGTCGACACTTTCTCATTGATAAAGCCACCCAGAGTTGTCTGGTGTCGTTAGATCTGGACTATGTAGATCTGGTGGCTATGGTAGAGGAGTTGGTGATGTTGGTGATCCATGTACCATCCATCATTGAAGGAATGTTTCATTGAGATAGTCCTGAACATGCAACTCAAAATAAGCAAGTGCGCCATATTCTTGAAACCAGACACATCCAGCTATTCCCGCAGTAACAATTTGTTGTACCAGATAGTTTTTTATCACATGCTCTTAAGCTACACCATTTACCGGCCCATCAAAAATCGGGACCAAATGAATGTATCGAGGTCATTCCTGCCAATATAATTGCATGAGGAGGATGATGCTCCAATTCCAATGTGAAATGTGGATTTTCCTTCAACCAGAACACCACATTCCGTGCGTCTGAGCTTTGATAGATGGCTCATTCATCCAAAAACCCTGAAATCTAGACAATGCAGCGGGGATAAAGCGACTTTCAGGCCACCATGTACAATTAAATTTAAGCTGAAACCTGAATCCTATCCAGGTTCCTCCTGACGACTCCATCTTTGCTCTTTACTTCTGGTTCCGTCTGATGACTCCTATACAGTATTTGGGTTTCCGTTGCATTATGATTGTACCATATCCCGATGCTAAGCCTGGTGTTGGCTTAGCGGTTAGGGTGCCGGCTTGGGATCCTAGGATCCTGGGTTTGAATCCCAGTTGATTGCTGAATTAACACCCGGGGGGTTGACTCAGCCTGTCATTCTTCCGAGGTTGGCAAATTGAGCACCAGTTCACTGGTAATTCCCTGTGTGTCGCAAGAGGCGACTAACAAAGTTGGCGGCAGGAAGGGCATCTGGCCATAAAACATTGCTTCAAAAAGGGGACCACGGTGTCAGAAAAAGTCCAACCCCTGCTCTGCGGGGAAAAATGGCCTCGAAAGGTGGTTCGTTTAAGAGATGGTGTGTGGACTGTGCTTCCCCGCTGATGGACTTCTGGTAGCTTGAAACTATTGCTGCGTTTTTGCGTGAGCAAGAACTGCTGAAATCTATCTATCTGGGATATTCCTAACAGTTCCTTTCACATTTCTTTCGACTTTTTCATATTTCTCTTTATTCATTCTAATTCTTGCTTCTTCTTTATTTCTGTCTTTCCTTATCTATCTGTCTTAGGAGAAGTGAATTCTTGCAGAAATTTTTCAGAAAAGTTCGCTTGGCTGCGCCTGGATAGGTTTGAGGGTAGATAAGTAACAGCTGAGACCCGAATACTATCCAGGTTCCGCCTGATTACTCCATCTTTGCTCTTTACTTCTGGTTCCTTCTGATGACTCCAATGCAGAATTTGGTTTTCCATTTCATTTACAAATACATAACTTACAATTCACACAGAAAGAACACACACATGCATGGGTCGTGATTTGCACATACACATGCACGATTATGGTTTATACACGTTTGGCTTTGGTTTTGCCTTTGGTTTTGCTTTGCCTTTGGCTTTGCTTTTGCTTTTGGCTTTGCTTTGTTTTGCGTCACATCATATGCTGTGTATTGTATGCACACATTAATTTTATGCGTTATATACACATGTGCATATTGTGCACAAATGCACACACACTATGTACGTACACCCACGAACATGCACTCACCCACATACACACACATACACACGCTAACAGAGGTGAATACTTTGAGACCCGGTAGATGTCCTTTCCATCTCCTGAGGCCCACCCACGCGTGGGGACAGCAGGCAAAAACAACTTGCATGCATACACACATAAACACACACACACACACACACACACACACACACACACACACACACACACACACACACACACACACACACACACACACACACACACACACACACACAAAGGTGGATACGTCAAGACTTTTTTTTTTTTTTTTTTGTATACAGAATCGAGGCTCGTGAAAGAGCTAACATTTATCAAACAAACAAATCAAACAAACAAGCAAACAAAGTATATAAAAAGGGGAGTGGCAGACAAGATGGGGAGAGAAGGGAAAGAACACAAACACAACATTTGAGAGCAGGGACATCGGGAGCTGTGTGGGAGGGAGAGGGCTTCGGGGGAGGCAGGATAGGTATAAAACGCAAGGACACCAAGGACTTCCAGGAAATAAGTTGGTATTTCAAAAAAGAGGATTTGGGGTGAAATTAGCAGGGATAGAAAAGATCAAGGTTTTGGATGGGGGAAGATAAGAGATGGTGGTGAACAGCTGTTTTAAAGACCTGGAGGGAGGAGTGGGATTGAAGAGAGTGAGCGAGTTTGTTCCAGAGGCGGGAGAAAAGAGGAATGAAGGAGTGAAGGTGAGCAGAGAGTCTTGATTTTGGCAGTTTAACCATAAGAAGGTTGCAGGCAGATCTTGTGCGACCTGTAGGAATATTTGGGGGACAGAGCCCAGAGAGAGCTGGGGGAGCAAGGCCAGAGAGGAGTCGGTAGAAGACGGAAAGACCACCAACCTGCCTGCGGTGAGTAAGTGAAAGGCCCTCGGAGATAGCGTCATCGCGGGAGATTCCAATGATTCTGAACGCTTTGGTTTCAACAGCGTGAAGACGAGCTAGGTGTGAGGCAGGAGCACCAGCCCAAAGGGGAGAGCAGGACTCCATTGAGCTGCGGATGAAAGCCTTGTATGTGGTGAGGAGCTCAGGTGTGCCAAGGAAGGACTTCGCACGACGGAGGATGCCCAGTCGGCGACTGGCTTTGGAGGCCAGCTTGGAAATGTGGTTTTCCCAGGAAAGATCATGGCAGATAGTGAGACCCAAAAGCTTGAGTGACAGAACTTCTTGGAGAGGATTATTCAAAAAGTAGATGGGAGGGTTGTCCAGTCGGTCTTTTCGGAGAGACATCGTAAGGGTGTGAGATTTGTCAGGATTGAAAGGCATGTTCCACTTGTTTGCCCAGTCTGTGATTTTGTCCAGGTCTGCAGAGAGTGAGGAGGCTGCAGACTGCCGATCTGAGGGATGAGGAATGGAGCGGCAGAGAGTGGAGTCATCAGCAAAGAGATACAGAGGATTTTCAAGAGAGTCAGAGAGATCATTGATGAAGACCAGAAAAAGCACAGGGCCCAGAACACTGCCTTGGGGAACTCCAGCCTGAACAGGAAGAGGAGATGAGAGAAACCCATTCAGGGTGAAACGTTGACTACGACTAGATAGGAAGTCAGCCAGCCATGCGTGGAGATTTCCATGGATACCAAAGGAGGAGAGTTTGGTGAGCAGAGTGGGGTGCCAGATCGTATCGAAGGCACGTGATATGTCAAGGGAGACAGCTCTAATTTCCTGTTTGGCATTGAGGACCTCCATCCATTGATGAGACAGCAGAAGCAGCATGTCCAGAGTAGAGTGACCTGGTCTGAAACCGAATTGATGATCAGAGATCAAGCCATTGGAGAAGAGGAAAGATTTCATATCCAAAGCAATGATGGATTCCATGACTTTGCTGATAATTGGGAGAAGGCTGATTGGTCTGTAGTTGCTAGGATCTGTTTTTGCACCTTTTTGTGTAAAGCGGTGATGTTGGCTGATTTCCAAGCAGATGGCAGTTGACCTTGAGCAAAAGAGAGGGTGAAGAGAACAGAGAGAGGGAGTGAAAGAGCGGAAGAACAGGATTTTAGGACCCGTGGGCTGATGCCGTCAGGTCCATTTGCAGAATCAGAGTCGAGGTTTGACAGAAACTTTTCCACCTTGTCAGGAGGAAAGGACACGGAGTCCAGGAGCAGCTGGGTACGACTGGGTATGGTGGGTACAGAGAGGTATGGGTTTGGGACACAAGATTTAGAGGCAAACACAGACTTGAGAGGGTTCTGTTCCACCTTCTGAGACCCGCATCTGGAAATAACAACCAACGACACAAACATAACACACATAACACACATAACACAACACACATAACACAACACACATAACACACCACACACCACACATAACACACACACACACACACACACACACACACACACACACACACACACACATGGATAGAGACCTGCGATTCCACTTTCTGAAACTCGCATATAGAGGTAATAACAAACAACACACCACTCTTACAAAATGTGCAGTATATACAGTAGGTAATTGATAAGGGTGTGTTTACTGATGTGAAATGGGCCACGGCGAATGTTTGGAGTAATTATGCTCCGACGAAGGATAAATGAGTCAAAAGTCAGTCGCACCTCATTCATCATTCACTTTGTCCACTGACACCATCAAAGAGACTAGTATTCCAATGAATCTTTGATGACGTGGAAACTATAATCATAAAATTATAATTCACAAATCAGATGATCATCCTCAAAGCGAGTCTCAAATCGGATTAAATTGTAACCTAATCAATTTGGGCATGGTGTGTGCACGACAAAGCAGGGAGAAATGAAATAAGTGTGGATATACTGAGAAAAACGTCAATTTCTGGCCAGGAGTTGTGAAGATGAAGAACCAAAAATATGAGGTTACACATTCGAAATGCTCAAACATAAACTTCTTCACTGTTTTGTTGTGTGCGCAGGAACCATGTGCCATACTGGCTATTGCCACAAGGATCCTGACCAATAGGATGTGCCTACAATCCTGTCTATGGTCCACACAAGGAGATCTGGAGAGGCAGCTAGGGAAACCAAGTGAGCAGCAGGATCTCTTCCCATGCCTAGCCGTTGGACTTGATGCTTTTTTAACATCATGTTCAACGTTTTAGGGCAAACATCAGCTAAAGAGAGAAAGACCCCACCCCTCCATGTAAATCCCACCTCAATTTCCATAACTTCCCAAGATATATAAGACCAGGCAAAACGAGACACTTTAACAGTAAAATTAAGGTATTCATCCATCCATACATCTTGCTGCATCCATCCATACAATTTGACTTGCTGCAAAGTCATCATCACTGGCGGTCGTCCAGCAAGTTTAAGCTGTTGATGCTTCCAGAATAGTTATTCTGAAAATTTAGCGGCATTTTGAACATTTAACAGTTTGCTAAACACCCTGAACATGTGACGCTTACACTGGTGTGTACCACAGACTTTAACATTCAAGACCAATGCAAAATTGAATGAGCAAGTTCTGTATAAATAACTCGCAACTGCCTCGAGTCGAACACGAATATGCAAAGAAAAACACATCACAAAATAAAATTATACCACCAACATTTTCCATATAGGTCGTCAGGCAGGGAGTTAATAACAATAAATGAATAGACCCTCTTAACACCGCCATTCACGATGGATGTTGTGGCTCGATTTCGTCCTTGTATTGCACCATTTTCATTTGCCGCCCGGTGCTGTGTTGACAACGTTATGAAAGGAGTCATTAGATTAAATGGGACTTGGAGCAGATTGGCATCGGCACCGAGACGGATTCCGACGGGCAGGCAAACTAAGCGAGGCGAAAGGAATGGGGGCGTCGGGAACTTGCTGCAATTTGAAAACTAAAAGGGAAAGGTGGAAGTCAAAGCTTTTAAAGCATGCCAATTCTGCCTTGGCATCTCATCTGAACTCAAGGGATCTCATTCGGTCGCCAAGTGTAGAATAACGGTCAGTAATAAATAGAATATTCCTGAAAAATGATTCACGAAAACCCATCGGAAAGCACTTTGCGGAAGTTATCTCAAAATCGATGAATAACTTGGCCATAATAAAACAATGTTTCATGCGGTCATCATGTGATGCCCCATTTTGGCTCCTTTGTTAGACTTTCCAACATAAAGCACCAGATCTCCTAAACTTACATCTTCGCTCTTGGCCGCTGCTCTCATCTGCCAGACACCAGGTTGTCCGACTTCACATCTGCCCTTAATGCCTTTCAGGAGACAGGGCAATGGATCATTGCACGGTCGTCATGCCGACGACTTTTGGATAAGAATGGCGGCGAATAATATTGCATTCCTACCAAAAAACCCAAAGGTTTCGAACTCACTGGGTTGAAATTATAGGACTTGAACAAAATTAAAATGTAGATATTTAAATTTAGATATTTTCAAAGCAAAATTCGGATATTTAACCAGACAGCCACATTCAGAGTCGCTTCACAATTTGGTTCTTCTTCCACCTCCTCAGTGGACTGGACCTCCTTGGACAAATTCCTGAGCAGGTTTAAAAAGTGTAGTTTCGACCGAATTTGAATAAAGGCATAGCGAAGAAGCAACATTCGTGCTCATAACTTTGTAAGGCCATGATCTTCTTCTTCTTCTTTTTTTTTCTTTTTTTTCTCTCTCTCTCTCTCTCTCTCTCTCTCTCTCTCTCTCTCTCTCTCTCTCTCTCTCTCCATTTCACAGATGTTCTTCCATAATGTAAATTGCAAGAGTGGTGCCCCGAAATAGACATAACCATGACAAAACACAAAATCTTCTTAGATAGAGGTGTGAGGGACAGAGCAAACGTTACATCTCAGCAAACAACAATCCATGATATGGCGTCGGATTCCTTTTGGCTGAGAGCTCCCTTCATACCAATGCACAGACAAGCTGCAGCCTAAGCATAAGCAATAACTTTGCTGGGATAAATGCCAACATCCTGCCTTCGTTCGCTGCGCCAGCTGCTGTGGATCCCTCCTTGACCAACATCCCTTCCTTCCATCTTCAGAGCCCGATTGATTTAACAGAGCACATTAAAGCCACCAAGGCTAGTGAGACAGGGGACGAGAGCTGGAGTGATATCCAGCAAAGCAGCCAAGCATCCTGTCCTTGGGCCGAATGAACGCCCCCTGCCCCCCTTCCATCCCTCTCACCGACTCCCACAATCCTGTACTCATTATTCCTTCTTTCTCACCCACCCTCCCATTGCCTCTTTACCTCCGCCACCTAAGGTTGACGGAGGTTATGTTTTCACCCCTGTTTGTGTGTCTGTGAGCATGATATCACAAAAAGTTGCGGACGAATCATGATGAAACTCGGTGAATGAGTTGGGTAAGTGACAATAGCAAGCCGATTAGATTTTGGTTAAGTCTGGATCCAGATCCGGCCTAACAATGAGATACAAAACATAAACTGTTCAGCCTGGAAAAGATATGCACGGCACTGAGTGCTGTTCTCGTTTACATTTTTCATAGTAACTCTCAGCATTATCCGACACATTCATTTCTGTATCTTTCTTCCTTAATTAACAAGCAAAGATCAATTACCTCCACTCCCCTGCCCCCCACACAAAGGTCCATTATCCATGTTGACAACTTTAAAATCTCCATTATTGCAAAGAGCAAAATCGCAATATTAATCTTGTTTCACAGACCTCAATGCTCTTCTTCCTTAAACAGAACTCCTATCTCTCTAAACCACTGCACTCTCTTTCAAATCACCCACCCCTCTCCACTGTCTTCCTCACACTCCTCACCATAATCTTCAATACCAATCGTATCATTTTTATGCCGGCATCATTTGCAGAGCATGCAAGCAGTGCCTTGGGCACTGCACGGGAATTGCCAAATAAATTAACCCTCACGGGATGCCACCCATTGCTACCAGAATCCAACAGTGCAGGGGAGAGAGTCTTGCCTCATTTGGCACCATTTCTCAAGATAAAAGGATAACATCATTGCCAACACCGCAGCTGCAAATGAATCTTTCCTACGAGTCTCAATTTACTTAAACTTACAGCACGATGACGTCGTAACTAGCAGAAGTGAGCATCTATTGATACCAGTTTTCTTTGAAGAGTGAGCAAGTAATCGCCTCACAGCTCTGTACAAAACTCACCAGGCCCTCGCAAGGGTTTATGTCTGCCAGGTGAACTACTTCCAGGTGGGCAGACTGGGTCATCAGGGGGTCAGAGGTCAGGCTGGTCATGTGGTCACAAGTGCTGAGCAGGGTTTTGCACTGCAGCAACACAGGCATCCATTCCACATCACATAACGGAACAAGATTCAGATCCAGCAAATGATAATGCAAGCTCAGGGTGAGTGCAAAGGGGCATCAAGGTTTGCTCGATAAGCTGTAAATATTGCCTTCGGACTCATTCCGGTCCATTTACAGCATAGTATTAAACTGAAAATACCAAAAGCCCACTTTAAACAGCTTTCTTAATTTGGAGACAAAGGTTCATTCAAAAAGGGTTTTTGGTTTTGATTTCTGAGCCTCAATGCAGTGCACGGTCATCAATGGAGAAAACGTTAACACGGCAGTTGGATGTGGGTGATGGCTCATGGTGCTTTATCTTGTTGAGATCTCTCCCTGGATTGATAATTCCTTTCTTTTTTTGGTTGTAATCTCTCCCAGTTGAATTCACCATCCCAATCAAGTGGTTAATCCACTGATAATCCGAATTACCTCTGCCCCCGGAAGGTGTTTGTTTTCACCAAGTCTGTCTGTTTGTTTGTTTGTTTGTTTGTTTGTCTGTGAACGAGATATCTCAAAATGTTGTGGATAGATTCGGACGAAATTTGGTGGAGAGGTTGGGCGTGTGACAAGGAATTCGATTTTGGTGAAGATTCAAATCCGGATCCTGATCAAAGATTTTTTAATTTTTATCAGTGATTCTTCACTATTGAGTGAATGAATATGAATGATCGTTTTAAGGCCATTTTCCCTGCTAGAGCGGGGGTTAGCCTTGCAGGCCCCATGACAATCATGGTTCCCTGTTTTTTTGAGGCAATGTTTTTATGGCCGGATGCCCTTCCTGACGCCAACCCTAAGTCGCCTCTTACGATGTGCAGGGATACGGTGTACCTATTCTAAACCGGGGTACACACCAGGATCATTCATCACAGCAAGCTGGTACTCAATTTGCCGACCTCGGAAGGATGACTATTCTTCACTATTGAGTGATAGGGTCAAAAACGATAAATAGCATGACATCACGAAAAGTTGTGGACGAATTACGACAAAACTTGCTGGATGAGTTGGGTAAGTGACAAGAACAAGCCGATTAGCTATTGCTTCAGGTCTGAATCCAGATCAGGCCAATCAGTGGATAGAAAGCGTAAACTGTTCAGCCTTGCGGAGGTATGCTCTCTACCAAGTGCCCTTCTAGTTGCATATGCTGTGGCTGTGAACTACATTTGTCTTTGTTGGCCTTTCTCCTTTCAGCTTCTCTCTCTGATTGCTTTCTAACACTGCAGTTCGACTTTATTTCTGCCTTTGCCAATTAAAGCTTCAGTGGCATTAGCACCTTGCAACGATGATGTTATAATAATAATAATATTAATTCCCTTTCAAGGAACTTCAATGCAGGAAAAGGTCATTAAGCTCATGAAAGCCTACACTATTATTACCAACATATGGTAGTTTGTCTGTGCTCTATCCTTTTTTAAATGCTGAGCATCAAGCAAGGAAGCAGCATATACCATTTATATAAAGTCTTTGGTACGACTCGGCCGGAGTTCGAACCACCGACCTCCCAGACTTAGAGCAAACGCTCTGGCCATAGCCTTAAAAGGCTTTTTGCTTAAACTTTGTATTAACTGGGGTTTTATTTTAGTTTTAGTCTTGCCAATAAGGCTGGCGTGGTTGAATGTTCACTACAAGAGCATGCCTGGGACGTTTTCCAAACCAGGCCAAGCTTACCAAAGCATGTAACCTCGATCAATACTCACCACTTGCAGAATCTGTTCCTCGGTCTGTGATACCATAGTCTCCTGCAAGACACGATGCCATATATAGTGAGTCGCTATGTCTGCCATTGATCATTTTGCTAATTCTGAAGTCGAATATACTGCCAATGTTATCATAATTCCACAAAATCCAAACAAAGAGAGGAGGGCGTTTGGGGGTGGAGTTCAGGCAGCAGAAAAATCCTGAACATGAATGTCAAGGTTGCTCTTTGCACAGGACATACATCAAATCAAAGACATTAGTTAACAGCTTACACATGAGATGTGAAACCGGAAGAGCTATACACCTCAACTCACAAGTGGGATACAGAGGGAAGGTAAGTGACAACATCCAAGGATAGAGAGCACAATAGTGGTGCAATGAAAAACCCCACTTTAAACTGAGTTGTTCGGGTTTAAACTTAAGAGGGTTACAACAGAATTACACTGGGTTTTTTAAAATGAGGATTCAACAATATGAGAGGAATTCCATGGGAATAGTAAACCAAATGTGCCATGAGCAAGATAAGAAACTCAAATAATAAAATCCAAAGAGAGCCACAAAGCACAAAACAAAAGAGTACAGACTGAAGGGTGGAAGCGAGGGATGGGTGTGTGGGGGACAACTTGGTGGAGATAAATAATGAACGGTTCTCCCAAATGCTTGATCCAACAGATCGTCTCACAATCCAAGACTGTGATGGGAAGGTCTGCGATATGTTGGCAAAAACCAACACGTAAATGATGCTTACTCAGAAACTTGTCGTTCTACCGTCAACGGCTTTCCCTCCGCTCCCACCTTTTGTTCATATGTGTGTTGTACCGTCCACCAAACAGTGATGTTTTTCTCGCTGTTTTTACATCTCGCTGTAAAAACATTTACATCTCGCTGTCTGACAACATGGACCAACTTCCATCCACTCATCCCAACTCTCTCTTCCTCATATGTGGCGACTTCAACTGTCATCATGCCAGCTGGCTGGGTGTGGGTACCTCTCACACCAGCCATGGCACCTCAGCAAAGGACTTCTGCAACTCATTGGGACTGACACAATCGGTCAATTTCCCGACCTGTATTTCTGTCAACGGTACATCATCTCTTCTAGACTTGGGTATGACAAACTTCCCTGTAAATGTCTGCTGTTCTTCTGATCCAATCAGTTCATCTGATCATTTGCTTGTAAAACTGGACATCTCTCTGGCCGTTCTCAGAGAGCCTACTCAGCATCGACGAGTCTGGAATTTCACTCAGGCCAACTGGCACGGTCTTCAAGCAGCCATCAATCAACTGGACTGGTCTCCCATTAACTCATCCTGGGAATTCTTCCAGAAGTAAATTGCTCTCTCTCATGCACAGATTTATCCCACCTCGTCTTCAGTTGTCATACCCTTCCTCCCATCCATGGTACACTGAATCTTGTGGTGAGGCAGTTGCCCTGAAAAAACTTGCCTTCACCTCATGGAAGGCAAATCCAACTCAAGGTAATCTCAGTTCCTTTCACAACGCTCGGAACAAGTGTGTGTCTACCCTCAGGAGAGCCAGGAAACAATATCTCTCTACACTCAAGACTGAACTCTCAAACCTGTCTCCCTCCTCCAAATCCTGGTGGCATCTGATCAAATCTGTTTCTGGTGTTTGTTCCCCCTCCATCCCCTCCCTTACCTCAAACAGCTACAGAGCTGACACCGCACGTAAAAAAGCCGAATGCCTCAACTCTGTGTTTGCCTCAAAATCTTGTGTCCCAAACCCATTTCTCTCTGTACCCACCTTACCCAGTCTTATGCAGCTGCTCCTGGACTCTGTGTCCTTCTCTCCTGACAAGGTGGAGAAGTTTCTGTCAAGCCTCGACTCTGATTCTGCACCTGGACCAGACGGCATCAGCCCACGGGTCCAAAAATCCTGCTCTGCCGCTCTATCTCAACCACTGTCTGTTCTCTTCACCCTCTCTTTTGCTCAAGGTCATCTGCCATCAGCTTGGAAATCAGCCAACATTACTATTTTACACAAAAAAGGTGTAAAAACAGATCCTTGCAACCACAGACCCATCAGCCTGCTCACAATCATCAGCAAGGTCATGGACTCCATCATCACTTCTGATATCAAATCCTTCCTCTTCTCCAATGGCTTGATCTCTGATCATCAATTTGGTTTCAGACCAGATCACTCTACTCTGGACATGCTGCTTCTGCTGTCTCAACAATGGATGGAGGTCCTCAACGCCAAACAGAAAATCAGAGCTATCTCCCTTGACATATCTCGTGCCTTCGATACGGTCTGGCACCCCGCCCTGCTCGCTCACCAAACTCTGCTCCTATGGTATCCATGGAAACCTCCACACATGGCTTGTCGACATCCTCTCTGGTCGCAGTCAATGTGTGGCCCTGAATGGAATTCTCTCATCTCCCCTTCCTGTTCAGTCTAGAGTTCGCCAAGGCAGTGTTCTGGGCCCTGTGCTTTTTTTCGTCTTCATCAATGATCTCTCGGACTCTCTGGTAAATCCTCTCTATCTCTTTTCTGATGACTCCACTCTCTGCCGCTCCATATCTCAACCCTCAGATCGGCAGGAAGCAGCCTCTTCACTCTCTGCAAACCTGGATAACATCACAAACTGGTCAAACAAGTGGAACATTTCTTTTAATCCTGACAAATCTCACACTCTCACTTTGTCTCTCCGTAAAGACCATCTGGACAACCCTCCCATCTACTTTATGAACAATCCTCTTGAAGAAGATCTGTTACTCAAGCTTTTGGGTCTCACTATCTGCCATGATCTGTCCTGGGAAACCCACATTTCCAAGCTGGCCTCCAAAGCCAGTCGCCGTCTGGGCATCCTCCATCGTGCGAAGTCCTTTCTGGGCACTTCTGAGCTCCTCACCACATACAAAGCTTTCAGAATCATTGGTATCTCCCATGATGAAGCTGATTCTGAGGGCCTTTCACTCTCTCACGGCAGGCAGGTTGGTGGCCTTTCTGTCTTATGCAGACTCCTCTCCAGCATAGCTCCTCCTGCTCTGTCTGAGCTCTGTCCCAAAAAATTTCCAAAAGGACGCCCAAGATCTGCCAGCAACCCTCTTCTGGTGAAACCGCCAAAATCAAGACTCTCTGCTCACCTTCACTCTTTTACTCCTCTTTTCTCCCGCCTCTGGAACAAACTCCCACACTCTCTTCAATCCCACTCCTACCTCCAGGTCTTAAAAACAGCTGTTCACCACCATCTCTTATCTACCCCCATCCAAAACCTTGATCTTTTCTACCCCTGTTAATGCACCCCAAATCCACCTCTTTCAATCTCCAACTTCTTTCCTCAATTTCCTAGTTGTGTCAATTTTCTTTATACCGTGTACCCCCCCCCCCCCCCAACCCTCTCTTTTCCACAGATCTACCGACGTCCCTGTTCTCTACTGTTGCTGTGCTTGTATGCTGTCCTCTCTCTCCCCCTCTTGTCTCCTGCTTCCTTTATTTATTATGTTTTATGGGTCTGTGCCTGTTCTCATGTGTATTGTGTTAGCAGCTCTTACACAAGCCTTGACTCTGTATACAAAAAGAAAAAACAGCCACAGACAACTTTTATAGCAGACAGGCCCATAAATGTCCAAGCTTACCATTTCGAGTTTGCACAAGCGTGCAGGTCGAAAACATTCCAGATTTTGAATGTCAAACAGACCGATGGCACAGCAGAAAAGATTATATCATGCAAACCATGCTAGGACGGCACACTGAAGAGTCGACAATTGCAACATCTAGTCACAAAATAGGAACCCAGCCTTCTGTGCTAACTTAATAATACAGACACCATTTAAAACACAACTCTCAATTGAAACAAGCAAATAGTCCAATAAAGGAGGGCGGAAGCATGGTGCAGCGACATGGAATATAAAAACCAGACTGTCTGAGATTTTTCAGTCACAAGTGCAACTGGATGAGGAGTATAAGGCATCTTGTCAGGAAGAGAACAAACATGCAGAAAACATGAACCTGGAGATTAAAGAGATGGGAATGGTAGACATAGCCTGTTACACTGCCACTCATAGACATATGATATTGACAACAGCTGCAAACATGCCGAAACAGTCAACAGGGTGGGATAATATACAGTCACATGAAAAAGTAAGTACACCCCATGTAAAGTTTTGACTTTTTCAACATATTTCAACATACAGCTATTTGATCTTCATTTCAACAATATTGATAGATAAAGGTGATATAATATAACAAATATCATGAAACATTTACATTTTGTAGTCCATTGTATAATTTAAATAAACATAAATGCAAATTTCGCATGTGGAAAAAGTAAGTACACCCTTGGCTCTAATAGGTGGTATTGCCCCCTTTGGCAGAAACAACCTCAAGTAGGCGTTTCTTATAACTGTCTACCAGTCTCTGACATCGACTGGGAGAAATTTTTGCCCATTCCTCCATGCAGAATTCTTTCAGCTGTGTGATGTTTGAGGGGTTTCTTGCATGCACAGCTCGTTTCAAATCCCCCCACAACATCTCGATGGGATTTAGATCCAGGCTTTGACTTGGCCATTCCAGAACCCTCCATTTCTTTCTTTTCAGCCATTCCTTGGTGGATTTACTGGTATGTTCAGGGTCATTGTCATGTTGAAAGGTCCACCTTCGGTTGAGCTACAACTTTCCGACAGATGGCCTCACATTATCCTCAAGCACCGTCTGGTACAATGAAGACTTCATAGTGGATTATATGATGGTGAGCTGCCCAGGCCCTGATGCAGCAAAGCTGCCCCAAACCATAATATTTCCACCACCATGCTTTACAGTTGGTATCAGGTTCTTGTGGTCAAATGCTGTCTTTGGTTTTCGCCAAACATGTCTTCTGGTACTGTGGCCAAATAGCTCTACCTTTGACTCATCTGTCCAGAGCACATTGTTCCAGAAGTGCTGGTCTTTGCCTAGGTTTCATTGGCAAACATTAGTCTTGCCCTGATGTTCTTTCTGGACAGCAAAGGTTTCCTCCTGGCACACCTCCCATGTAGATCAAATTTGTGCAGCCTCTTTCTAATGGTAGACTCGTGCACTTTGACATCAACAGTGGCAAGAGCTACCTGTCGGTCCCGTGATGACATTCTGGGGTACTTAGAGACTTCTTTCAGCATCTTGCGGTCTGCTCTTGGGCTGAACTTGCTGGGGCGGCCTGGCCTGAACAAGTTGGCAGTTGTTTGGAATCTTCTCCACTTGTAGATGATCTTCCGGACAGTCGAATGATTGATTTCAAATTGTTTGGAGATCTTTTTAAATCCCTTCCCAGACTCGTAGGCATATATAACCTTCTTTCTGAAGGCCTCAGAGAGCTCTTTTGATCTAGGCATGGTGACGCCGCACACTTCAACAACAAAGAGCAAACCAAACTCAATGTCTGAGGTTTAAATAAGACAGGTTCCTCCAAGACCCTCTCTAATGATGTTCTAATCATTTGCACCTGATTCAAATTTTAGGTGTTTGAAGTAGTGATAAATGTAGGGGTGTACTTACTTTTTCCACATGCGAAATTTGCATTTATGTTTATTTAAATTATACAATGGACTACAAAATGTAAATGTTTCATGATATTTGTTATATTATATCACCTTTATGTATCAATATTGTTGAAATGAAGATCAAATTGCTGCATGTTGAAATATGTTGAAAAAGTCAAAACTTTACATCGGGTGTACTTACTTTTTCTTGTGACTGTATGACGGAAACTCGGATTGATAAAAACTACTCCACACTTTTGGTGCACGGTCTGATTAGATAACCTTCCGACACTGAGAAAGCAACACTGAACGAGCACTATTTCCAAGGCATGGATTTCCCAGAGGCAGCACCAACAAACCATTGGCAGGTCGGACAACCACAGTAGTCGATGGAACCCTTTCCTCGTAGGCTCTTTGGCACGTGCCGTCAGAGGACTCACGAGACGCAAATTGGGAATGCAACATGCTGAGAAAATAGTGGGCTTGCCAGATGGCCGATCGACAGCCAGCAGTTGGGAAATTAGACCAAAAGAGAGCTAGAAACAGAATCTGGAGAAATCCATCCCAGCCATAGAGACTAACCACCGACAGAATGAGGGGTTCATGTCACGTAACACATTGGGCAATCTTTACAGTATTTGCCTAGCGTTCCAAATTTGCACGTTGAAATAAAACAAGTTAGTCAGGCAGGTTAAAAAAAAAAGAAAAAAAAAAGAGAGAGCCAAGGAGCGCGGGAGATCAGGGAGGGATGGCGACTGGCCAAGTAGTGATACACAAAGTGCTGTTTACATTTAATTGTAATTCTTAAGAGGGAATCAACGTCAACAGAGAGTAATGATCGCAAGGTGAGCAAATAAATTGAGACGAGGCAAGTGAAGCACTCGATTTGGAACGATGGAGATTCAGGGTAATTGACCGAAAAGAGACAAAACGTCAGGTGTTCAAACGGAGTCAACGACAATAAACTTTGTATGTGTGTCACATAAGGTATCAGGCTGTACTGAGCAACACATAAGGTATACTTTGCGTAGGCTCAGAATCCATTAGCGCTCGTTATCATACGACTGAAGATTTTGCCTCTTTTATTTTATTTTTTGCCTGCATGCATCCTATATTCAATGTTTGTGAAAACAAATGGAAGATGAAATCGATCAATAATCAAACAAAAATATTAGTAGTAGTGTTGTTGTTGTTGTAGTTGTTGTTGTAGTTGTAGTAGTAGTCGATAAACAAAAACATTTTTACAAGACACTGCTCATATTAAAGTTTTATCATTTGTTTTCCAAGGTTATTTTGCATTTGTGAAAAACATTTGGCCCGTTATTAAATTAAAATAAAAGGAGATGGAACTACAGATGCTCTTTTCAAACAGCATGTCCTCTGACCATTGGTTTTGATTCTATCCCAGTAACCCAACTATGGACCTGGTGCTGCTTCTATCTCAGCAGTGATCATAGGCTTGAAATATCAAACGAGTTCAGGACCCTCTCCCTGGATATATTTTGGGCATTTGATACAGTCTCACATCCTGCTCTGCTTGCCAAGCTTGCTGGCTGCGACACACGGCTGCCTTCATACTTGGCGTTCCAACTTTTTTCACTCACAGAGGCAATGCATTGCTATCTAGGGAACCCACTCCTCCACTCTCCTCCCCCAGTGAGAGCTGCAGTGCTTCCAAGGCAGTATCTCAGGCCCAGTCTTGTTTGTATAGTTAACATAAAGGACCTCTCTGGTACTTTGGAAAAACCTCTCCTTCTGTTTGCTCAAGTGCACTCCATATTGTGCCATACAGCACCCCCATCACACTGGCCAGCAGGCATCATCCGTTGTTAGAAGTCATTCATCGATAAAACCATTATTCCCTCTCCCTACATTGTCCACTCACAACCAACTGTTTTTGGACACTGTCTCTTTTGCCTGAGAAGGTGAGGAAGTTTCAGACAAACCTAAACACTGACTCTGTCACAGGCCGAGATAACAACAGCGCCCGCATTCTGAAAACCTGCTTTGCTGTTCTTTGTACATTCTCTCTGCTCTGTTCACCTCTGATTTGCCATAGGTCATCCTGGAAGTCAGCCAACATCGCTGCATTACATAAACATGGTGCAAAAACTGATTGCCTTAACTACAAGTCCATCAGGTCCATTAGCTTACTTCCAACTGTAAGCAGAGTAATGTTATCCACAATCACAGTTGATATCAAGTCCTTCCTTTTCTCCAATGGTCTCAGACCATCAGCTTGATTTCTGCCGCAGTCACGCCGTCCTAGACATGCTGTTGCTGCTCTCCCAAAAATGAATGGAAGCCATGAGTTTCAGATAAGAGATCATGGCTGGCTCCCTGGACATATCTTGAACATTTGGCAAAGTCTGGCACCTCGCCTTGCACTCCAAACTCTCTGCCTACAACCTCCTATAAAAGCAATGCTTACCGAATTCCTCCATTCTCATAGTCAGTGCACGGCTCCCAAATGTGTTCTTTCATTCCTTCTCCCTGTTGAGGTTGGAGTATCACAAAGCAGGCACCGTGTCAGACCAAATCTCCTGTTCCTCATATTCATCAACGATCTTTTGATTATCTGAAAAGCCCTCCTTATCTCTTCACTGATGACTCCAGCCTATGCTGTAATATTCCTCATCCTTCAGATAGGCAGGAAACATTCTCTTCCCTCTATGCAGACTTTGATAGAATTAGGCACAAATCTAACGCTTGGAATACATCTTTCAACCCTGACAAATTTCATCTCATATTCTCACTTCGTCTTTCTGAAAAAACCAACGAGTCAACCTTCCCATCTAGTTACCAAACAAACCTCAAAAAATAAGTTTAGTCCCTCAAACTTTTGGGTCTCACCATCAGCGATGATCTCTCTTGAGGCAAACCACATATCAGAGTTGGCCTCCAAACCAACTGCCAAATGAGCAACCCACACAGTGTCAAGACTTTCCTTGGCAGATGTGAACTTCCAACAACCTACAATTCCTTTGTCCATAGCTCAATGGAGTACTGCTCTCCCTTTAAGATTGGCGCCTCTGTCTCACACCTTTCACTTTTTAATACTGTGGTGACCATGGCCCTCAAGATCATTGGAATCTCCAGGATTTTTACTCCCACAATGCAGATATGTTGGTGAGAGGTCTATGTCTATGTCTATCTCTATCTCTCTCTCTCTCTCTCTCTGCATATTTTTCTATTTCTACCCCTCTGTCTTTGCCTCTCTCCCTGCCTTTCTCTGTCTGTGGTTTTCCCAGGAAATATCATGGCAGATAGTGAGACCCAAAATCTTGAGTGACAGAACTTCTTGGAGAGGATTGTTCAGAAAGTAGATGGGAGGGTTGTCCAGTCGGTATTTTCGGAGAGACATAGTGAGAGTGTGAGATTTGTCACGATTGAAAGACATGCTCCACTTGTTTGACCAGTCTATGATTTTGTCCAGGTCTGCAGAGAGTGAGGAGGATGCAGACTGCCGATCTGGGGGATGAGGAATGTCGCGGCAGAGAGTGGAGTCATCAGCAAAGAGATAGAGAGGATGTTCAAGAGAGTCAGAGAGATCATTGATGACGACCATAAAAAGCACATGGCCCAGAACACTGCCTTGGGGAACTCCAGCCTGAACAGGAAGGGGAGATGAGAGAAACCCATTCAGGGCCACACGTTGACTACGACCAGAGAGGAAGTCCGCCAGCCATGCGTGGAGATTTCCATGGATACCATAGGAGGAGAGTTTGGTGAGCAGAGCTGGGTGCCAGACCATTTCAAAGGCACGTGATATGTCAAGGGAGACAGCTCTGATTTCCTGTTTGGTATTGAGGACCTCCATCCATTGTTGAGACAGCAGAAGCAGCATGTCCAGAGTAGAGTGACCTGGTCTGAAACCAAATTGATGATCAGAGATAAAGCCATTGGAGAAGAGGAAAGATTTGATATCCGAAGCAATGATGGATTCCATGACTTTGCTAATAATTGGGAAAAGGCTGATTGGTCTGTAGTTGCAAGGATCTGTTTTTGCACCTTTTTTGTGTAAAGCGGTAATGTTGGCTGATTTCCAAGCTGATGGCAGATGACCTTCAGCAAAAGAGAGGGTGAAGAGAAAAGAGAGAGGGTGAGATCGAGTGGCAGAGCAGTATTTTAGGACCCGTGGGCTGATGCCGTCTGGTCCAGTTGCAGAATCAGAGTCGAGGAATCTCATGTCATTTCCCATCTTTTCAACCCAAATTAACTCTAACACAACCACTCTTACTCATAGTTTACTGTGCTTCCTCCTCTCCTCTCCCACCTCTTTCCTGTTCATGAATTCCTTGCCTGTTGTGTACAACTGTGACCTCACTACACCACCCCACCAAAGGTGGTTGGAAGATACACTGTCACCCCTGTCTGTGTGCAGGATATCTCAAAAAGTTGTGGACGGATTCAGACGAAACGTGGTGGACACATTGGTTGTGTGGCACGGACTAATTGAATCATTTTGGTGAAGATCCGAATTCGGATCCGATAATTTTTAAAGTCATTCTTCACCATTGAGTGTTAGGGCTAAAACCGATATATATCATGAATCGCACGATATCTCAAAAAGTTATGGATGGATTCGGACGAAACCTGATGGACAAGATGGGTGTATGACAAAGATGAATTGATTCAATTTTGGAGAAGACCCATATCCAAATATGAGGATTTTTTCATTTTGAAAGTGATTCTTCACCATTTAGAGATGAAGCCAAAATGATATATGCCATGATATCTCAAAACGTTTTGGACGAGTTATGACAAAACTTGGTGGATGTGTTGGTTAGGTGATAAGAACGAGCCGATTAGATTTTGGTTCAGGTACGAATCCAGATCTGGCCTATCAGCAGGATACACATAAATAAATCAACTCTACCGAGTGCCCTTCTAGTTGTCCTCTGTTACCTCGCTCTTCCATGAGCCTACATTTTTTTTATTTAAAAAAAAATCAAAATAAAAAGGGAAAATAAGGAAGAAAAGGAGAGATCAAAGGAAAGACAGACAGGAGAGAGTGTCCATGAGGAGAACAACATTTAATAGATAAAATAATTTCTATCTATAAAGGCAGAAAGAAATAAGGTCTCCGTAAATGTAAATATATAAATAACAAGAATGCATGCCCTGATCAAACAAAAAATAGGATGTGCAGATTTTACATTTTTAACCAAACAAACAAACAAGGTGTCTTGCTCAGCATGATACTTACAAAATCCAAATAAACAATATGCTTCCAGGTTTTGATTGGTGAACCAATTCAGTGACGCAATATGCAAATTCTGTTCCACCTTGTAGAGTACCTAGCCTATCGGTGGATGGAGATTGCATATTACTTGCTGAAAAACGTATAATCTGTATATTGCAAGAAGACTCTATAGATGTTTGTGTGGTGTGCGTCTAAAGGAATCTAACAGGTCTACAAGTCGAAAGTGTCCAAGGTGTCTAAGCGGTATAAGGGTCTACACTCTACAGGGTCTAAGATGTCAAAAGGTGTCCTAAGGGGTGTAACGATCAAAAGGGTCTAAGTGGTCCAAGGGGTTTAAAGGGGTCTAAACTCTAAAGGGAAATATATAAGGGTATTTTCCAATAGTAGTTCGGGTCTAAAGGGGTCGGTCGAATGGGTCCACCGGTCTAAGGGTCAGGGAGTCTAAGGGGTCGAAAAGGGTCTTGAGTGGTCTGAAAGGGTCTTATAGATCTAAATCTACTATAAATGCTTCTTCCGGGTTCTTCCGGGTTCGGTTGCGAGAGGACGCTGGCGTTGCATATTCGCCGCTTCTCCGACTGGATGGATGTACAGGGCCTGCTTCTACCTTTCTGACCTGACATCTCACACCTGTCCTGCCTTTTCACACCCGCACGTGCCGCGTGTTCTCCGGCTGGATAACGGAATCTGCTTTTGATGGTACGGAATACGGAATTCGAAAGGCCCGCTCCCGTTGTTTGTGGCCGTGGCCTTGTTTGCCGGTGGCCTTGTGGCCTTGTTTGCCGCTGTGGTCTTGATTAGCGGCTGCAGTCGTTTGCCGCTGCGTTTGCCGCTGCGTTTGCCGCTGCGTTTGCCGCTTTGCCTCCTCGACCTTGGCCTCGTACTCGTCCCTTCGCTCCTGCCTGGCATGGCTCTGAAGTACTCCGCCGCAAGGCTTCTTCTGCTCAATACCCGCTCCACCCCATCATGCATCTCTGCCATCAAATCAAATGGACTCCTCCGACGACCCAGGTACATTCACCGTGGCTCCGGTCGCAAGTTTGTTTATTTGCAATCAGGTCACTCCATCCCCGTCCTCTGGTCGGCTCAGCGCACTCTCACTCTTCGTCCCAGCGCACCTGGTCACAGCAACCCACACGATCGCACCTCTTGCCTACGAACCCTGGCTAAATCACCTGAATTCATCCCTGCTGTTCAAAACAACATCAAGCTCACCCTGTTCAACACCCGGTCCCTCAACAATAAATGCCTCATCCTGAACGAATACATCCTGGACAACAAACTGGACTTTCTCTGTCTCACCGAAACCTGGCAACAACCTCTGGACTACTACACACTCAACCTCACCACACCCAGTGGATATTCCTACGTCAATAAACCACGCTCGGAGGGCCGAGGTGGTGGAATTGCCGTTATCCACCGTCAAGACATCAAGACCAACCTCATCTCCATCTCATCTGCTCCATCATTTGAACACCTGGCTTTAAAACTCTCTGGTCACACGCAGTCAGTCATGGCTGTCGTCTACCGCCCTCCCAAACCACACCCATCATTCCTGTCTGACTTCTCCTACTTTCTGACCCAGCTATGTTCCCTCTCCCCCTCAATCCTCCTCCTTGGTGATTTCAATATCCACATGGACTCCACTGACTCCACAATAACCACTGACTTCACTGATTTACTCACCTGCTTTAACCTCACTCAACATGTCGACTTTCCTACCCATATCCGTGGTCACATTTTGGACCTTGTCTGCTCCACTGGATTAAATTTGCACCATCTCTATGGCTCCGACCTCACCCTCTCTGACCACTTAGCCATCACTCTGACCATCAACATCCCCGCCCCAACTCCAAGGCATTATCGCACAATCAACTTCCGTAAGCTAAACGCTCTTTCACCTACCTCATTCTCATCCACCCTCTCTGAAAAAATGTCCACTTCTCCCTTCATTGACCTCCACACCCCTTCCGACCTCACTGACTACTACAACCACACTCTCTCCTCCTGCCTTGACCAGCTTGCGCCTGTAAAAACCAAAACAGTTTCTTTCACCCATTCTGCTCCCTGGTTTACCCCTGAACTCCACCTGATGAAAACTCGTGCTCGCCAACTTGAAAGACTCCGCAATAAAACGGGTCTCACAGTTCACTCCCAAGCCTACAAGGACCACATACAACACTACAAAGATGCCCTCTCCCGCGCCCGCTCTGCCTACTACTCTCAAATTATCCACTCTGGCTCCGGAAACCCAAAAGCACTCTTCTCGACAATAAACAAACTCCTCCGCCCCCTGAACACCACCACCCAGTCATTCACAGTAGACAACTGCATCTCCTTCCTCTCTTTCTTCCAACGCAAAATTGACAACATCTACAACAGCTTGACCACCGCCGCACCCGCTCCCCCTCCAACCACCTGCCCCCCCTTGTCCTGCCATCCCCTGTCTCGGTTCTCCCCAATCTCTCCTACTGACCTCTCTGAACTCCTCATAGGAATGAAAACTGCCACCTGCACTCTTGACCCCATCCCCTCCAGCTTTGTCAAGGCCTCCCTCCCTGCTCTCTCTCCACTTATCATTGCAACAATAAACTCCTCCCTGTCTACAGGCATCGTCCCACCTTCCCTCAAAATTGCTGCTGTTACCCCCATTCTAAAAAAACCTGGTCTAAACCCTGACACCCTAAACAACTTCAGACCCATCTCCAACCTACCCTTTCTGTCAAAAGTTTTGGAACGCGCTGTAGCCACTCAACTCAAACATCATCTCTCTGCCAATAACTTGTATGAAACATTCCAATCTGGATTCCGCTCCAACCACAGTACTGAAACTGCTCTCCTCAAAATCACCAACGACCTTCTCCTCTCCTCTGACGCTGGCAACCTCAACATTCTCGTCCTCCTCGACCTCAGCGCTGCCTTTGACACCATCGATCACACTATCCTCCTCACCCGACTTGAATCCACCTTTAACGTCACCGGCACTGCCCTCTCTTGGATTAAATCATACCTCTCTGACAGATGCCAGTTCATCTCCATCAATAACTGCAAATCCCCCACTGCTCCCCTCCCCCAAGGTGTCCCCCAAGGTTCAGTTCTTGGCCCCCTCCTCTTCATCCTTTACCTGTCCCCGCTCGGTCACTTAATCCGCCGTCATGGTCTCCAATTCCACTGCTTCGCCGATGACATCCAGCTTTTCATCTCCACCAAGTCCGTCTCCACCGACACCCACTCTATCCTGACAAACTGCATCACTGAAATAAAATCCTGGCTTCAAATCAACTTCCTCAAGCTTAACTGTGATAAATCTGAAATAATCATCATTGGCCCAAAAACGCTCACAAAATCCACCCATAACTTTGCCCTCAACATCGACGGTATCCCAGTATCCACCTCCCCTCACATCCGGAATCTTGGCGTCATCTTTGACCAAACCCTTTCCTTCGACAAATACACTAAACAGATCACAAAGTCAGCCTTCTTTCACCTGAAAAACATTGCCCGTCTCCGCTCATCCCTCTCCTCCACGGCTGCAGAAACCCTCATCCACGCCTTCATCACCTCCCGTCTGGACTACTGCAATAGCCTCCTCTATGGTTCACCCTCAAAAATCACCAATAAACTCCAATACATTCAGAACTCCGCTGCCCGTCTACTCACTCATTCCCGGACCCGTGACCACATCACCCCCGTCCTTTACAAGCTTCACTGGCTCCCCATCCCCCAGAGAATCCAGTACAAAATCCTCCTCTTGACATACAAAGCCCTCCATAACCTGGCCCCATCCTACCTGGCTGACCTCCTCTCCAGACACACTCCCACCCGCAACCTCCGCTCTGCTGGTACCAACCTCCTGACCCCCTCCATCCGGACCAAATTCAGATCCTGGGGGGACAGGGCCTTCTCCATCGCTGCTCCCACCCTCTGGAACTCACTACCTCACACCATCAGAGACTCCTCCTCACTCACCACATTCAAAACATCACTAAAGACCCACCTGTTCAACGCTGCATTCAACATTCAACCCACAGCATTTAACCCCTGACTATCTCTTCTCCTTCTCCCTCCTTTTGCTTTAAATATTTCCCTATTGATTCTTGTCTTGTCTTTTTGATTCTTGTCTTATATATATGCCGTATATCGCTGCTGTTTGTTTTCTTGATTCTTATCTTTTTGCAATTGTTGTTTTCATGTATTGTTATGCATTATGTTTTCCACTCTGTCAAAGCGCCTTTGGGCTTCTGGAAAAGCGCTATACAAAATAAATGAATTATTATTATTATTATTATAAATGGAAGAGGGTGTGTGTGTGTGTGTGTGTGTGTATGTGTGTGTGTCATCTTTTTGGGTAGTTCCACTGGAGCTTTCTGATGTGGAATGGGACACACCAAAATGATCGTTATGATCGACTGAGTTGATTAGGCTAATTAACTACAAATAATCTGGAAGAATTCCCATGTTTCTAAATGCGCGCCATGTTTTAAGGTAGAGCAATTCAAAAGGTCCTTCCATGGCACAGCATTAGCATTACAAAATAAATAACAAAAACAATGATAACATTGTAACAAAGCATATATGAATTAATACAAATAATATTAACACCAATAGAACAACAACATGCATTTTAAGGCCATTTTCCCTGCTAGAGCGGGGGTTAGCCTTGCGGTCCCCATGACAATCTTCTCCATTTTGCCCTATTTTCTGCATCTCCCCTTGTTAACCCCCTTGCCCGCATTTCTTCTTCCACCATCTTTGGCCACGTCTTTCTCGGTCTTCCCCGTCCTCTACTTCCTTCTACATTCATTTCCATCACTCTTCTCAACCAGTCACTTTCATCCTTCCTCAACACATGACCAAACCATCTCAAACTGTTTGTCTTCACAGCATCAATCACAGACTCTATTCCCATCATCAATAATAATATTATTAACATAATAATAATAATATTAATAATAATATTATTATTAAAATAATAATGTAAAATAATATTAAAACCAATAAAAATATTAAAAATAATAATTTGGCAATAAAAATAACAAACGTATACCAATAACAAATGTACCTTTTTGTACACGTCAATTCGATTTTATGTGATATTGACGATTTATGTGACCTTGACCTTTTGACGTATGGACCTCAAAAACAATAGGATTCCAGTTTGTCACACCCTCTACCAGGTGATTAAGTTTCATGAGGAGCAAAGTAAAAATGTGACCTGTAAACGATTGACACACAGACAAACAAACAGACAGACAAACAGACAGAACTAGCAGGGCACTGAGCACACATCTCCGCCAGTATGTTTAGTTTACATTTTGTATCCCACTTATAGGCCGGATCTGGATCCGGACGTGAACCAAAATGTAATCAGCTTGTTCTTGTCACCTATCCAACTCATCCATCAAGTTATGTCAAAACTCATCCACTAATTTTTGAGATGTCATACTACAGTATATATTGTTTTTGGCCCTATCTCTCAATTGATGGTGAAGAATCACTTCCAAAAAAAAAAATTTATCGTATCCGGATCCAGATTCGGATCTTCACCAAAATCTAATCAATTCGTCCTAACCTGTCCACCAAGTTTCTTCCAAATCTGTCCATAACGTTTTGAGATATCCTGCACACAAACAGACAAACAAACACAGACAGGTGTGAAAACATCACCTTCATCCACTTTCGGCAGGCAGAGGTAATAACAGACCAGACCAACCAATATACTTGCGAATCTTCAATCTCACAAGTAATAAGCAGCAGCGGTGGTGGCAATGTGTATATAAATAATAAAGAACAGTTCCCGAAAGCATATACAATCCTGCACTATTCTCTCCCGTAATTTTTTTTTGTTAATTGCCAAAATTTGGAAATAAAATCGTGTGTCACTTGACTTTTTGCTCAAATACCAAAGTAATTTGGCATGCCTCATGCCCAGAGGATATTGCATACAAGTGCTAACAATGAAAGATGTCCATCCAGTCATTTTTCCAGTCGAGGCTAGACATTAGATTTTCGAGACTGACGGATGGATGGACCGACTCAAAGCACCCAAAATAAATGCGATGCCCAGTTGTGGGCTAAAAATAAATCTTTTGAAATACTTCTCTTCAGAAGAATAATAACATTTACAAGACCAGTCTAGGAAACCCTCATTATTTATAATCCACAATGAAAACCTAAAATCTCTACAGCAGGGTTGGTTACAAATACCTGGGTTTTATTTCCTCCCACATCAAAGGTGGGCGGAGGTTATGTTTTCACCCCTGTCTGTTTGTTTGTTTGTCTGTCTGTGAACAGGATATCTCAAAAAGTTGTGGAGTGATTCAGACAAAATTTAGTGGACAAGTTGGAAGTGTGACAAGGACAAAATGATTACACTCTGGTTCAGGTCCTGATCCCTATCAGTGGGATACAAAACGTAAACAGCTCAGCCTGGCGGAGGGGTACGCTCCAGTGAGTACCATTCTAGCTTGTGTTTCTCCTTGTATTTTCAGTTTCAAATAAGTTAAGATTGTTTTCCCAAACATTTTCTCTATTGGGGTCATTTACATTCCCAGAGGGTTACTCCAAACGACGTGGAGAGAGGAAAATTATTTACCTGCTGTACGACGGCAGTAAGCTCCAGGCAGAGACGGATGATGTCATTTCTACGCAAAGATGTGTCACTCACACTGGCAAATGGAGACCTGCCCAAGCACCGACATGAGTCACCACCATGTTCAGATTGTTCACCTTTTAATATTAGCAGTTCACAGGGTCCACATTTGTCTCGCATTCCAGAAAAGACCAAAATGTGAAAATTACAAATTTTACAAGAGAAATGCTGCAACAGTACAACATATTTAATGTTTCCCACACACTAAACCACCACAATGGAATGAACAGAAACAGCAACAGAACTTACTTGTCCAGCCATGCCAGAAATGCCTTGGCAGCTCCAATGAGATCCACCACCGCAGTGAGCACGTGGTTGGGAAGCTTTGCCTTTGCCACAGTGCCCTCAAGCTGTACTGGTGAGATGGGAGCACCTTCTGCAGTTCTTGCCAGGCCTCCATCACCGCACCAAGATGAAACGAGATTCTGAAGGTTCTTGGAGGCTCCAGCGAGGCGGTGGCAGAGGGAGCGCAAGTTTTCCGTTTCGAGGCCATAGTTCTACACAGAGGGTGAGGAAAAGGGGTGGAAGGGAAAAAATGAAGGGGTTGGATTGGCATGTGAAGTTTAAAATGTAGTTTATTGAGCGAAACAGAGACACCGAGATTGCTGGCCTTCAAGCTGCAGCTATTACCAAAAGCACGTTATCAAAAGTCAGATGATATACCTTTGTCGCCTGCTTTGCTGCAAAATCTCAGGAAAACGTAGTAATCTTCCATGTACAAAACTTTATGAGAGAAGAGATCAATAAGCCAGCCAATCATTGCACCCCACAAACAAAAAACAGAGGTCAGTAATAGCATTTTTCTGTAGTCTCGGTGATACATAACTTGAAGCGGGCCATCAGGATCTCAATCCATCAGGATTGTAGAGAAATGTAATACTTTTGTGTATATTCCCATCGTTGTTGTTTCAATATACATTACAAATCACTTTGAGTTGCTCTCTGAGGAGTTGAGTTGCTCTGATGTCGAATTAATATTAGACATCAGAGCATCAGACATCAGACGCACTCTCACCTCTAAGCTGTCCAGACTGGGTTTGAATCTCTACCCAGCTATGAACACTCATCCCGGTGTTTCGCAGGCAGGATGATTTACAGACTTGGCATTTAATATGGAATTTTTTTTTCTTTCTTGACTTGGGTTTACTTTCTTAACTCAGTATATCAATCTGGTGAGTTTCTTTTACACTTTGGTGATTTATTTGTTAAAAGAACCATGTCACTGATTGTCTGTCGCAGCAAGAAGTCAACAACAGGATTATATCACAGGTGGCGTGGCAAAATGTACGGACAGGTGCATTTGATGATTGGCTTCACAGTCGGGTATACAAGGGTTGTTGCGTTCTGTATTAGTGGAAAACAACTGCTGCACGTCTCCAAAAGTTATTGCCGCTTCCTCTGGAGATGGTCTGTCAACTCGACAATGCTGTTTGTCATGGAGTGGTGGTTTTAGGAAATTACGGCATGAAACAGCATGCTATTGCTCGGCAGTATGGCATCACTCAAGGTCACGTGTCAAAGATCCTGAAACGAAATGCTCAGAGGGGTGTCCCTACTCCAATACCGAGGCCAGGACGTCCCACAGAACCACAAGGAGGGATGATCGCCAGCTGCACCAGTTAGTCCGCAATGGCCTTACCAAGTCAGCTAATCGGCTTAGGGCTGAGTGGCAGCAATTGACAAATGTGCCTGTATCCAGAAGGCTAGTCAACCAACGACTGGTTCAAGCAGGCTATCGTGCCAGGCGTCCCCTGAGAAAGCCACGCCTGACCAGACAACACCGCCAGCGCCGATTGCAGTGGGCCAAAGAGCACCGTCAATGGCAGCCAGGACACTGGAATCACGTGATCTTCCAGTGACGAGTCTAGATTTCTGGTCTATCGTCAAGATGGCCGCGTCCGAGTGCGCAGACAAGTGCATGAAGCCTACAACAAAGATTGTATAGTGCCAAGAGTCCAAGCTGGAGGTGGTGGGGTGACTGTTTGGGCTGCTTTTCATGCAGGGGGCAAAACTGACCTGGTTGTTCTGAATGGAAACCTGAACCAGTTCAAGTACAGGGCCATTCTGGAAGAAACATTGCTTCCATTTGCTCGTGCAGCCTTTCGAGGAAACTTTGTCTTCCAAGATGACAATGCACGGCCTCATTGTGCTCGCATGATCCAACACTTTCTTGCTGACCGTGGTGTAGAGCATATGGAGTGGCCTGCCATGTCCCCGGATATGAGTCCGATAGAGAACTTGTGGGCCGAATTAACGCATCAAATCGACCACTTGGACCAGCAGCCGACCTCTGTGCGTGAATTGCAGCAGGCTATTGTCACTGCATGGCAAGCGATTCCTGTCCAAACCTTGGCAAATCTCGTGAACGGCATGCCTCAACGTGTACGTGCTCTCCTGAATGCCCGTGGGGGTTACACGGAGTACTGAGCTGTAATTTTACTGTCCGTAATCCCAGTCGTAATTTATCTTTTGTTTTTGTTAAAAAAAAATTTTGGCTAATGTGCAAAATAAAGAGATACTTCTGGAAAACGTACAGAAGTTTAACACAGTACTGTCCATGAATTGAGTTCGATATCAGTTTACATCACTTTCAAGGATCAATTTATTTGTTTCGAAATGTCAAATGTGGTTTTTGTTTCTTTTAAAGGTCACATTAACAAAATCTAGAATAATTTCAACATAATTCCAATAAACTTTTGCTTCTAAGACATCTTGAAAAGTAGTTCACCCCCACAAAAAAAATATTCCATATTAAATACCAAGTCTGTATTAACGTGTGTGCCCCTCCCTCAAATGGACATTAAACTGGCCGTCCTTTCTGCCGGCATTGGTCGGTCGGTGGACGTTAAACTTAAAGATCCCATGTTATCGTTCACGAAGAGTAGGCGAACTATCGCCTGCATCATAGACAAATTAAAAAATTCCTGCCCTAACCAGCAAGCGGCACTGCATCAGCAGCACAGCCGCGCTCCCAGCAATGATGCAAAGCAGCAGCCACAGGCTGCACACACAATGCATGAATAAGTTGAAGTGTTAACTTAAAACACCCAAACTTCTCATATTTGGAAAAATCTGGAGGATTAATGCAACATAGCTCAAAACCAAAACACCAGCCACAGTATTCTTTAAATCCTCCTTCCAAATTATAGTACTTTTTAAACAACCAAGAGAGGAGTTGTCACAGGAGCGATATAGCATGTTCTTCCACTAAATGGAGTAGCTTACTTACCGTATGGTCAGTGCATGAACCAGAAACCTTGCAATCTTCAGTCGGTGGATCAAGTTTAAAACAGAATTAAAATCCTTCAACGCATGTCCACAAATATAGCCCGACGTTATCGGTGTCTGTGGGTATCGTCTCATGCTCACCCACTCCCGTGTTAATGGGCAGTGATGGATGACCATTGCCAAGGTGTACAAAAAACTTTTAATTAGAGCAATGGCTTTTAATTAACTCCAGACTTATCAAAAGATTAGAATTTATCCATTTAATGTACCATAGACGACATGGTATGTCTCACTCTGCTGTTCTACCCATTTATGCCTATGAGGTGACTTCACATCATGCTATAAGAGTGTAAGGGGTTCGGGTTCATCTTTATAAAATGATAAACATCTAAGTCCCTGTGTATTTCTTTCCACAGCCCCTATTCTTCTTTTTTATGCCTCCGTTGACGAAGTCGCCTGAGGCATTATGTTTTCAGGTTGTCCGTCCGGCTAAAGAAGGCCAGTGGATTGGGAACTGAGTACCCGTGTCCCTCTATACAAGGGGAAGGGGTAACCCTCTGGACTGTGGCTCGTATCGAGCGATAAAGTTATTGGACCATGGAATGAAGGTATTGGAAAGGGTGTTGGAGAGGAGGATAAGGAAGAAAGTGAAGATTGACGAAATGCAGTTTGGATTTATGCCAGGAAGAGGAACGACAGACGCGCTTTTGATTGTGAGGCAGTTGCAGGAGAAGTACATGGAGAAGAGGAAGAAGTTGTTTCTTGGGTTTGTTGATCTGGAGAAAGCATTCGATTGGGTTCCACATGAAGTAGTGACATGGGCATTGAGGAAGTTAGGAGTGGAGGAATGGTTGATCAGAGTAGTGATGGCAATGTACAAAAGAGCGCGCACAGCTGTAAGGACGAAGGACGGGAACAGTGGTGAGTTTGAGGTCAAGGCGGCAGTGCATCAGGGGTCGGTACTAAGTCCAATACTATTTGTAGCTGTGATGGAGGTGCTGGCCAGGAACGTAAAGGAGGGTTTACCGTGGGAGTTGTTGTATGCAGATGATCTGGTGTTGATTGCAGAAAGTATGGATGGACTGAAGGAGAAGATGGACAAGTGGAAGGAATGTATGGAGACAAAAGGTCTGAAGGTGAATATCGGAAAAACGAAGGTGATGGCAAGTGGTAAAGCATGTGGTGAGGTGGAAAGAACTGGGAAGTGGCCGTGTGCTGTGTGCAGGAAGGGTGTCGGAGTGAACTCCATTCAATGTACAATGTGCGCTGAGTGGGTTCATCAATAATGTAGTGGTCTGAGAGGGTCATTAACTAGTGTGGCAGCTACATTCAAGTGTAAGGTGTGCACAGAGGGAGCTGCAGATGGAGGAAATGTTGGGTTGGATCTTGGAGACGGCGTGAAGCTGGAAGGTGTGAAAACATTTTGTTACCTAGGAGACATGCTGAATGGAGAAGGTGGATCAGACTCGGCAACGGTTGCTCGAGTGAGATGTGCATGGAAGAAGTTTCGGGAACTGAGTGGCGTGCTGACGAGGAGGGGAGTGTCATTGAAGCTGAAGGGAAAGGTGTATGCTGCATGTGTGAGATGTGTTATGATTTATGGGAGCGAGACATGGGTAATGAACGTAGAGGAGCATCGAAGGCTGGAAAGGGTGGAAATGCGAATGGTTCGGTGGATGTGTGGAGTATCGTTGAGAGAGAGGAAGACAAATGATGAATTGCGAAAGATGATGGGAATAGAGGCTGTGATGGATGCTGTGAAGAGAAACAGTTTGAGATGGTTTGGTCATGTGTTGAGGAAGGATGAAAGTGACTGGTTGAGAAGAGTGATGGAAATGAATGAAGAAGGAAGTAGAGGACAGGGAAGACCGAGAAAGACTTGGCTAAAGATGGTCGAAGAAGAAATGCGGGCAAGGGGGTTAACAAGGGGAGATGCAGAAAATAGGGCAAAATGGAGAAGATTGTCATGGGGACCGCAAGGCTAACCCCCGCTCTTGCAGGGAAAATGGCCTTAAAATGCCTGTTGTTGTTTGTTGTTGTTGTCCGTACAGCTGTCAGTCCATGATAGGTTTTCGTTACCGCAATAACTTGAGAACGGCTGAAGGGATCTTAGTCAAACTTGGTGCAGATATGTATAATGAGGTAAAGACGAACTGATTAGATTTTGGAATCACGAGGTCAAAGGCCAAAGGTAATGTTAGGTAAAAATCCTGTTACTGCGATAACCTGTGAACCAGTGATGGGATTCTGATCAAATTTGTTACAATTATGTGGAATGATGAACTGATTAAATTTTGGGGTCGAGAGATCAAAGGTTAGAGGTCATGTCAGGTAAAATTGTGATAACTTGAGAACAGCTGAATGGATTTAAATCAAAGTTGGTACAAGTATTATAAGGATGTAATAATGTGGGCGGAGGCATATCGGTCGACGCTGTGATGTCAAAGAGTGTCGTTCTAGTTTTGTATACAATGTCAAGGAGCGTGGAGGAGCGTGGAGGAGCTGGAGCATAGAACGAATTAGGATGTAACAAAACAATTTAAAGACCAGTAGAACGAAAGGGAGGAACACGCCACAAGCAGGGATGAGGGAAAAAATAGAGGGAAACTTGGACACATTAGGAATGTGGGGAAGAATGAGTGGTAAGGAAGACACTGGAGATAGACAAGATGGATACAGTCGCAAACTCGCAAGAAGAAGAAAAAGCAGAAACTTGGAGAGAAGTAGGCTTGGGTGGAGGGAGATGGGGGGTGGGGGGGGGGGGGTGAGTTTAGAGGTAGAGAAGATCATGGTTTTGGATTGGGGCCAGTCTGACATGGTGGTGAACAGCTGTCTTGAACACCTGCAGGGAAGAATGACATTGAATATAATGTGGAAGTTCGTTCCACAGAAGGGAAAAAAAGAACGAATAAGTGGAAATGAGCAGCGATCTTTAATTTAGGGAGCTTCACTGGAAAGGGGTTGCTGGTGGACCGTGTGCACTTTGTGGATACTTTGGGGGGGGAGGGGGGGAGGGTGGGCCAAGGAAGGATCAGATGTGCCAAGGAAGGACTTTGTACAACAGAGGATGCCCAGTCGGCGGCTGGCTGCTGCTGGCTTTGTAGGCAAACTTTGAAATATGGTTTGCCCAAGAAAGATCATGGCTGATCGTGAGACCTTAGAGTTTGAGGGACTGGACTTCTTCTAGAGTGCTGTTGAGAAAGTAGATAGGAGGGTTCATCAGACAGTCCTTTTGGAGAAACAGAGTGAGTGTGGGATTAGTCAGGATTGAAATGAAAATACCCAGGGTTTGACATTCTTGTTCCCATTTCATTTGATCGCAATTCATAGCACCTTGCAGATATCCCTCATCGCCACCTCCAAATCTCAGCAACATTGAAAAGCAGTGGGGCAAGCTAAGGGTACGGCCAATGGTTAACGGGAAGAAGAGAGAGACAAAGTGAGATGGACCAAGAAACAGACGTCCACACATGCAGAAAGACAGGAAGCTGAATTCTCAAACAAACAGTTAGGATTTCACGTTCCCACACGTTTCCAGAAACGCCCAAGGGTAACCCGACCTTGGGCCCTAGTTGCAAGGCAGGTTGGATGGGTGTGCTGTGGTGGACAGCTGAACAAAGGCAACTCAGTGCCTTTCAGGTAACACAAAGATTCCACACCCATGGGTTTGCATTTGCCCATGGCAAAAAATCCATAACGCTGCATTGCTTCCTTAATCTCTGCAACATCTCCATCATAATCTATCATCATCATCATCATCATCATCATCATCCAAGTCTCACACACACACAAAGTTCCACTATATACCATAAAAAATGTTCCCTGGCAAGTTACAGAGGGGGAGAGGAAGGGGTGGGGGTGCACAAATCAAAGCACCTTTGATAGTTTCTGGCTTAGTGCAGACAACATGTGGACCGCTGAACAGAGATTCAGCTTGTCATCCATATTAGAGCAGCTGTGCAAAGTTGGCTTGCAAGTCACGAGGGCTGGGAGGGGCAGGGGTATCAAATGCATTCCACGAAGTCCCAGTTGCTGGAGAGCAGGCAAAAGGTTGCTTGTTCCGCAAGGCATGACAATATTGGCGATGGCAATTCGAGGAGCACTTGTTATGTGGATTTTTATTTTTATGTCATGACAAATGTCCTTCCCAAAAGTGGCTCGCACACCATTGACCAAAAATGGGAGATCGGTGCGGGGCAGTCTGTTCAAACCCACCCACCCGGCATTCTCACCTGCGCTCCTCCATCAAGCTGGCAGGGACAGGCACTCTGACAAGTCATTGTCCCATTAAGATGTTATTAAATATAAAGAATTGTAATAAATGTTACTGCGGATTACGAATCATCATGAATTATGCACAGCTATTGCAGCTCGTTGCCAAGGGCAGGTTTTACTGGGTCTAAATACCGAGGAATTGTAACGGAATGCATTGAACTAGACACCCGGTGCTGTTCCGGGCTATTCTACACCTGCACGCACACATGGAAGTGCAAAAAATATCAGTGACTTGCACCTTTCGCTATCACCTTGTATTATCAGATGATGACTTCAATTGGCAGGTCAAATCACCAAATGGCTTTAATAAATGGAGCAATGAATTATGGGTAATCTAGTTTGACACTGGCTGCCCTGTACAGCACATAGTTTAATGACATGCACCAGGTCAGCAATGTTCATCACCCGCAGTTTGGATCTTAATAACGGCCATCCGTATTGCAGAAACATCCTTGAATTCCATAAATTGTCATGCCATTAAGTGGTTAAAAAATTTTTCCATCCTGCAGTGTCTGTGACGTCACGATCGAGGTGACGGATTAATATTACACGGGGCTTGCACTGTTATGGCACATTGCCCACGATTCTGTGCACAGAACAGGGGTTTCACACTTGAGCTGTCAAAGCCTACTGTCAGAATATAAATTTCCAAATCAAAATGTCAGCTCAGATTCCTCCATCAGCCATTTCCCCTCTGCATAGCTAACAGCTGATACGGTGAACATGTGATAAGGAAAAACCACTGGTGCTTCCAAACAATTAAGAGTTCAAAGGCCTAAGTGCAAATATAGGACAGAAAAGGGTTCATATGGGGTGGGGGAGGGGGAAGGGAAGGAGGAGAACTAACTTTAGAGTGGAAACAAAGACATGTTGAGGTGACAACTATTCACCAGCCCACTAAATTAATGTTTAAGGCTCTTGTAGGACCGAAAAGTATTTAACCAACAGCTTTTGATGACGCGTTCAGCCTTTAACCATCAGCATGACAAGATGGCCAAAATAAGAAAATAACCTCGACCAGATTCAGGAATGCGCACACTCCATGTTGCTTTTCCTGGCACATATCTCAAAATGCAAAATGCGTGGACTCCCATGAGTCCCAGCTCTTCCTAGTGCTCCGGCAGCCTCCATTCGCTGTCCCAAATGTCACTCTTGTGGCCTATTTTTCTCTTTACAAATCACAAAAATGACCACGACACACAGGGGGACCAAAGATGTGCTCAACTACGTACCTGTTCATAGCGATGGGGTACGATGCACACAACTTAAGACTCCCCAACTAAAAACCTGAACCTTGGCTACCTGGGCAATGCTGATGCTGCGACCTCAAGTTCCAATCGTATTTACCGCATCAACCTGCGAGATGTCCTAACGTCTTTCCCCAGTATGTAAAAGCTACAGTCTCGGTATAATGGATTAAAAAAAGTATTCTTTATGAATACCTAAATGTGTTTCTCGAGAATGGTTGTACAGTATTTATAAAATAACCGCAAACAATAATTCCATCCCCCCAGCTTGATTTGTTTCCCTCCTACATATGTTGTAAGAATACATTGAAAGTAAAGTCACACCCAAATGCACTGTGTACAAAAACAATGACAAATTTAAACTCAGCACCTTCAAAGCAAAACTACAATTTGGGCAAAGGCAAGCTCAGCTGCAAAGGAGCACATGCATTTCCAGCAATTGTCTAAAAATCCCAATGCAGGTGTGGAATGGTTAGAGCGTCCGCTCTGAGTTTGAGCTTTGTGGTCCAAACCCTGGTCGAGTCATACCAAACACTTTATAAAAATGGTACGTGTTGCCCCCTTGCTTGATCCTCAGTGCATCTAAAATGAAAAAGCATGGACTTTATTCTTGTTCTGCTAATTCCATCTAGTGTGTAAATATTACGTTATTGGGCTGTGCAGGTTAAGTGTCACATGACCAGCAGGTGGTATTGTATTTTCTTTCTAGTGCTAAATTATTTCAGACTTTTCCTCACCACCATCACGAACCGCCAATTTGCAGGCGGGGTGGACATTTGAACATGATTTTACAGTTGTCAGGCCGGTCCAGTTGCCTGGTCGAAATCCTGACAAACCACGATCAAAGCGGTCACGCTTTGGCCTGTTTGCGGTCACAAACAGGGTTGCAGGCCTGTTTGCCATGCTACCGTACTTCAGTGGAACGTCTGAGCCGGCTATGCGATGTGCTGGTACTCCCTCACGCCGAACAACCAAATGGCGGTATGAGCACAGATACCACATGGGGTACTTTTTCTGCTGGGAACTAATCGGCCAAACCCAATCTGTCATTTATCAAACCATTATAGCTCGTATTAATTAGACATCAGAGCAACTCAAATCCTCAGAGAGCAACTCAAAGTGATTTGTAATGTATATTGAAACAACAACAACGACGGGAATATACACAAAAGCAATACATTTCTCTACAATAATAATAACCCATACACGCCCCTGAAAAAACAAACGATAGGTAGATTTTTAATTACCTGGGCATGTAATGGTCCTATTCACGCCACAGGAGAAAGACTAGAATAAGTGAAAGGACTGAAATACCCAGGCTGTGCCCGACAGGACTCAGGGAGTCCCAAGTTGAGATATGGCCTTGCAGGAAACAGTGTGTGCCATTTGGTTGCGGTATGGTTTGACCGGAGGCTGCAGGCGAGTGAAGTGCCGTGAAGAAAATCCCTGAAGTTCACGTGTCGGCTTCGCTTCCCCACGAGGTCTCCCTGCATCTACTACCCTGAAGTTCGCACCACGCCCTTTTATAGCCTGCTCCCACTCATGGCCGTGACACCACTAGCCCCACCCTATTCAGCTGCCATTGGCTCAGTTTGTGGTGTGGCTTCCCCCCTGACCTATCACACACTTTATATGGTACTCTTTGTCTTTGACAGCGATGTTTTGCCACGCAAACTAGTGCTGACGGCCTGCCAGGTTGTATCAAAGCACATGAAAAGACAGATTATATGGGGATAAAACGTAAAAAGGATGTGATGGGATAGCGGTTTTAGACACACATGCGGGGAGAAAAGATGCCAGCTTTCTGCACGTATTACAACGCATATCCCGACATCACAATTAAATTATCTCACGCTTATTAAAAACAGGCATCAAAGTCAAAAACAAACACTGATTGTCCTATTTCTTGTAGCTGTTCCCACATTAACAACAGCCAATTAGAGTTATCATGTTGAGTCAGGCTCTTTCCTTTTTTATACATTGACTACATTTAGATTCGTGACAATTATATTAGGCTGTGAGAGAGATAGCAATTCTATGTCTGGTATCAGATCAATTCCCAACCATATGATAAACGCAGTACAGTAAGTATAGTACAGTACAGTATAAAAGTCATTCTGCATGCTTTCAATAGCTGATGACTAAGGCATGCCTTACTAACTGGGTAGACAAAATGCAACTGAAGCATAAATTGACCACACATTACAGCAGCCTGTGAAAACATTGGGAATTGTAGAGTCAATATTTTTCGTTTCCAAAAAAACCTAAACTCTGTTTCAGAAATTAAATTCCATTTCATATTTTCTCTGAGCCTGTTCACCTGATGGGTCCAAAGAGACAGGTCCAAGAAAGCCTCGCCAAACTGAATGTCTCCGTACCTCTTTCTCGGAGGGTCACTGGGTGGTGCGTTTCACCACCATGGCAAGGCAGACACATGGTGAACTAGAACGGCACTGGGTAGCGCAAACCTCCACCAGGCTGAACAGTTTACGGTTTGTATTCCATTGATAGGCCGGATCTGGATCCGGACCTGAAGCAAAATTTAACCCGCTTATTCTTGTCACATAACCAAATTACCCACCGAGGTTTTGTCATCAACAGTCCACAATTTCTGAAATATCATGCTAGATACCGTTTTAGATGAAGAATCACTTTTAAAAATTTTAAATCACAAACATTTACATAACTATAACATAAACGCGATGCATAACTAAAACGGCGCTCTTCAATGCAGTGATGTCGACCGATATGCCTTCGCCCACATTATTACATCATTATAAATACTCGTACCAAGTTTGATTAAAATCCCTTCAGCTGTTCTCAAGCATCACATTTTTACCTCACATGACCTCTGTCCTTTGATGCGGAAATCTGAACAATTCATCCTTTCATCCTAATATATACTTGCACCAGGTTTGGTCAAAATATGATCACTGGTTCACAAGTTAGCGCAGTAACAAACTCTTTACCTAGCGGACAGCTGACGTTTGACCTATTCAGCCCATAATGTAATCCAGTTATGTTTTCATCATTATACATACTTGCACCAAGTTTGACTTAAATTCCTTCAGTCGTTCTCAAGTTATCTCGGTTACGAAAACCTATCACAGACGGACGGACAGACAACCTGAAAACATAATGCCTCCGGCGATTTCATCAGTGGAGGCATACAAATTATAATATCTGCATCCGGACTTGGATTTTCACCAAATTCTAATCATTTCGTCCTTGTCACAATGTCACATACACTACCTATCCACCAAATTTTGTTTGAATCCGTCCAAGACTTTTTGAGATATCCTGTTCACAAACAGACAAAGGTAAAAATATAACCTCCATCCACCGTTGGTGGCAGAGATAGTAAAACATGCTCTAAATGTTTGTTATAATCTGGATGCCTGACAGAGGTCCGAATACATATAATATATGGAACCATGCCATGCTTAAAATATGATGCATTGTAACACTTACCTCTGCACACTATCAACAAACAACAGGCATTTTAAGGCCATTTTCCCTGCAAGAGCGGGGGTTAGCCTTGCGGTCCCCATGACAATCTTCTCCATTTTGCCCTATTTTCTGAATCTCCCCTTGTTACCCCCCTTGCCCGCATTTCTTCTTCGACCATCTTTAGCCAAGTCTTTCTCGGTCTTCCCCGTCCTCTACTTCCTTCTACATTCATTTCCATCACTCTTCTCAACCAGTCACTTTCATCCTTCCTCAACACATGAACAAACCATCTCAAACCGTTTCTCTTCACAGCATCCATCACAGGCTCTATTCACATCATCTTTCGCAATTCATTATTTGTCTTCCTCTCTCTCAACGATACTCCACACATCCATCGAACCATTCGCATTTCCACCCTTTCCAGCCTTCGTTGCTGCTCTACGTTCATTACCCATGTCTCGCTCCCATAAATCATAACACTTCTCACACATGCAGCATACACATTTCCCTTCAGCTTCAACGACACTCCCCTCCTCGTCAGCATGCCACTCAGTTCCCGAAACTTCTTCCATGCACATCTCACTCGAGCAACCGTTGCCGAGTCTGATCCACCTTCTCCATTCAGCATGTCTCCTAGGTAACAAAATGTTTTCACACCTTCCAGCTTCACGTCGTCTCCAAGATCCAACTCAACATTTCCTCCATCTGCAGCTCCCTCTGTGCACACCTTACATTTGAATGTCGCTGCCACACTGGTTAATGACCCTCTCAAACCACTACATTTTTGATGAACCACTCAGCGCACATTGTACATTGAATGGAATTCACTCCGACGCTGTACCGAATTCATCTGTACACTATCAGCAAAGGATAAATGTTTACGACTTCATACCATTACATTTTCTGCAAGCAACAAAATCCCACAGCCACATATTTAATCATGTCGCCATAAAACATAGAAACACCCGCCAGCGATCGTGCCATGTAAGATCAAGTGACGTGTTATTGTCCTCGGTCATGTACAGTCACGTGAAAAAGTAAGTACACCCCATGTAAAGTGTTGACCTTTTCAACATATTGTTGCGGATATGAGGATTGCATTTTTTTGATTGTGTGTATTGTATTGTGGTAAATTGATGAACATTGTTTGGATATGGCCCCTCCTGCCTCCGGAGTTGTGTAAAGGTAAAAAGGGCGTCCCGGTAGTTATTCCATGAAACACCACATTGCAGGACCCGATAAAACCCTTGTTCAGTAGCTTATATCTTATTATGTGTTTTAGAGTAAGGCCTTGTCTTCCATTAGAATGACACTCCATTGCACCGAATCAATTAAGAATAGCTCCCCTTCAATAATTCCATTTCCCAGCCAAACTCTCCATCTGTGGGTAAAGCAGTTCACAAGCGTGGGGTGCACGCCCTCTCAATTCGCTGCTATAGTGAATATGTGCTCCGTGCTCTGTTTGAACAGGAGGGGCGGGGTCGCCAGGGAGAGGCAAGCCCAGGGCGCGCCACGAAGGGCAGGGCTGTGCAGCCCCATGCCCAAATAAGGAAACAAGCCCGTGGCTCGCCACGAGGGGCGTGCCGTCGGCGCGATGCCCAAATAAGGAGACAAGCCCGTGGGATTACCATAGAAGGTCACGAAACAGAGCACGGGGGGGGAGGGCGGTACCGAAACCGAAGAGGGCGTGTCAGTCCCGCGCTGGAGAGAAGTGAGAGGAAGGGAATACGAGCTGAGCTGGGTGGAGAGGTACACGACAAAGAAAGGGTCCAAGAGAAAGCAGAGGAACTTTTACGAACGAGTTGCAAAGAGATACGGCAGATGAGTCCAGCCCCGTTTCAACCAGCCGCGTGAAGCCCTGACGGGGCAGCGAGTGACCCTGCCAGCGTGCGCTGTAAAGCCGAATACCAGGAGCTGCCGGCGTGCGCTGTAAAGCGGATTACAAGGAGCTGCCGGCTCCCCGCTTCCCGCCCGGAGTGGACCTGCTCGCTGTGCCCTGTGATCCCACCTGCTCATCCTTTCCAGCCATTCCTGCCTGCAAGTTCCCCATTTGCGTACGTGAGTTTGTTTTGTTCGTGCTGTCCTGGGTAGTAACTAAGTCCGTATAAGCTAGTATTTTCTCTGTGTCTCTAAAAGCTTCTGTATATTATTTTATTATCTTTCCTTCTCCTTGGTTATTTTGAGCCTGTAAATAGTAAATAAATTTAGTAGTATTTTCAACCCTTTTCTCGTCTTCTTATTCCTTTTCTTCACATTCGTCGTCTTAGTCTTTTCCACATTGAGTATCTGTGGCGCGATACGGCCAACGTTTGGGTGAATCGGGTTTAGTCGGGGAACAACTGTTCGGCCGCGGTTACCTCCGCTCGGTAAAAATAACATCTAATCCGCGGACCGTAACAATATTTCAACATACAGCTATTTGATCTTCATTTCAACAATATTGATAGATAAAGGTGATATAATATAACAAATATCAGGAAACATTTACATTTTGTAGTCCATTGTATAATTTAAATAAACATAAATGCAAATTTCGCATGTGGAAAAAGTAAGTACACCCTTGGCTCTAATAGGTGGTATTGCCCCCTTTGGCAGAAACAACCTCAAGTAGGCGTTTCTTATAACTGTCTACCAGTCTCTGACATCGACTGGGAGAAATTTTTGCCCACTCCTCCATGCAGAATTATTTCAGCTGTGCGATGTTTGAGGGGTTTCTTGCATGCACAGCTCGTTTCAAATCCCCCCACAACATCTCGATGGGATTTAGATCCGGGCTTTGACTTGGCCATTCAGAAAGAAGGTTATAGATGCCTACGAGTCTGGGAAGGGATTTAAAAAGATCTCCAAACAATTTGAAATCAATCATTCGACTGTCCGGAAGATCATCTGCAAGTGGAGAAGATTCCAAACAACTGCCGACTTGTTCACGCCAGGCCGCCTCAGCAAGTTCAGCTCGAGAGCAGACTGCAAGATGCTGAAAGAAGTCTCTAAGAACCCCAGAATGTCATCACGGGACCTACAGGTAGCTCTTACCATTGTTGATGTCAAAGTGCATGAGTCCACCATTAGAAAGAGGCTGCACAAATTTGATCTACATGGGAGGTGTGCCAGGAGGAAACGTTTGCTGTCCAGAAAGAACATCACGGCAAGACTAAAGTTTGCCAATGAACACCTTGGCAAAGTCCAGCACTTCTGGAACAATGTGCTCTGGACAGATGAGTCAAAGGTGGAGCTATTTGGCCACAGTACCAGAAGACATGTTTGGCGAAAACCAAAGACAGCATTTGACCGCAAAAACCTGATACCAACTGTAAAGCATGGTGGTGGAAATATTATGGTTTGGGGCAGCTTTGCTGCATCAGGACCTGGGCAGATCACCATCCTAGAATCCACTATGAATTCTTCATTGTACCAGAGGGTGCTTGAGGATAATGTGAGGCCATCTGTCGGAAAGTTGAAGCTCAACCAAAGGTAGACCTTGCAACATGACAATGACCCTAAACATACCAGTAAATCCACCAAGGAATGGCTGAAAAGAAAGAAACGAAGGGTTCTGGAATGGCCAAGTCAAAGCCCGGATCTAAATCCCATCGAGATGTTGTGGGGGGATTTGAAACGAGCTGTGCATGCAAGAAACCCATCAAACATCGCACAGCTGAAATAATTCTGCATGGAGGAGAGGGCAAAAATTTCTCCCAGTCGATGTCAGAGACTGGTAGACAGTTATAAGAAACGCCTCTTTGAGGTTGTTTCTGCCAAAGGGGGCAATACCACCTATTAGAGCCAAGGGTGTACTTACTTTTTCCACATGCGAAAATTGCATTTATGTTTATTTAAATTATACAATGGACTACAAAATGTAAATGTTTCATGATATTTGTTATATTATATCACCTTTATCTATCAATATTGTTGAAATGAAGATCAAATAGCTGTATGTTGAAATATGTTGAAAAGGTCAAAACTTTACATGGGGTGTACTTACTTTTTCACGTGACTGTAAGCCTTCGACCTTTAGGTTAGAATGCGTTCCCTCCTTTTCCCTTTTCTTGTCCCAACATGATGAGGGATGGATGGGTGAATGTTGTTGTTTAGTATACAGCCTACGGTTGCTGGTTGATTCATTTTTGGGAAGCGTGACTGTGCCGCTGATGCAGTGCCCCTGTTACCAATAAGGTGGTACTCATTTCGCCGACCTCGGGAAGATGACAGGCTGATTCAACCCGCCTGGTGTTATTTCAATGGCACGACGGGGGCTGAAACTCAGGACCCGAAGATAATGCGATTATAATGATAATGTGAGTATTATGAGTGTATGGAGAGAAGAACACAACCCACTACACACCACCCCCACGACCCCCCAACTCCACTCCTCCACTGGGATGAATCCCCACCATAGCAATCAGTAGATGGGGGTGATTCTGAGTTTTGGAAAATAGAGGCAACTACAGTGTTTCAAACTTGGCATAAATGAGTTGAAAAACATGACCTACAAATTCTGTGCAGATATGATAATGCGATTGTTATTAAAACGCAATATTTCTGTCGGTGCTGAGGGCCAGGTGACGCATTTCCAAAATGGCGGCAATCCGTTGATGTATAAAGTCGATTCCATGCCAACAAAGTCACCCATGTTAAGTATAGGGCGTTTTTTGGGGGACAAAAAATACGATAACGCGGAAACGCTTCAAGTTACAGGTATCAAATTGCCAACCCTGCCTGAGCAACGACATTCCCAGCAACAGTTCGTTTTTGGACTGTGCAAATCGAAGGTCAAGGTCATGGTGACTTAATTTGCATACAACGTGATGGTGGTCATATTGCATCAGGGGAATAAAGATTTGCAGTGGAACCAGTGGTGGGAAAGATATCGTCAAAATGACCATGTTCAAAGGTCAAGGTTCTCTCGATTTTCATCATACCTGTCAAGACATTTGATAGGTTGTCAGGATGGAGGTTATGGCTGATGCCTTTTTGACTGTTTGTGAACAGGATATCTCAATTTGGTGGGGAGGTCGGGTTGGTGGGGAGGTCGTTTTCTTCTTCCTTCCCCCCCGCCCCCCCCCCCCCCTCCCTGTGAGTTAGACCAAGTGGTCTGGTCCACGGCTATAAAGCCTATGATCGGCTGTGGGGCAGGGGAGGGACCAGAAAGGTGATTCAGAGGAGAGAGAGAGAGAGAGGGGGAGGCCATTTTGGAGGAGGGCTCATGGCAGAGTGCCTTTTCATGTGTTTGTAGAGTTTTCAGCTGCAATCTCTCTCCACCTGAAGGTTGTGCCGGATCAACCCCTGCGGCCACCTCTGTACCTGAAGGTTGACTTTGATTAAACTCTTGCTACCGCTGGGCCTGCATTGGGGCCTACTGTTGGGGCCTGCATTGGGGCCTACCTGTGGGCCTGCATTGGGGCCTACTGCTGGGCCTGCAGAATCTTGTTTCTCACAGTCTGAGAGTCCTTTAGGTGCTTTTTTGCAAACTTCAAGCGGGCTTTCATGTGTCTTTCACTGAGGAGAGGCTTCCGTCTGGCCACTCTGCCATAAAGCCCAGATCGGTGGAGTGTTGCAGTGATGGTTGTCCTTCTGGAAGTTTCTCCCATCTCCACACAGGATCTCTGGAGCTCAGCCAGAATGACCATCGGGTTCTTGGTCACCTCTCTTACCAAGGCCCTTCTCCCCCGATTGCTCAGTTTGGCCGGGCGGCCAGCTCTTGGAAGAGTCCTGGTTGTTCCAAACTACTTCCATTTAAGAATTATGGAGGCCACTGTGCTCTTGGGAATCTTCAATGCAGCAGAGATTTTTTTGTAGGCTTCCCCAGATCTGTGCCTCGACACAAACCTGTCTCTGAGCTCTGCAGGCAGTTCCTTTGACCTCATGGCTTGGTTTTTGCTCCGAAATGCATTGTCAGCTGTGAGACCTTATATAGACAGGTGTGTGCCTTTCCAAATCATGTCCAATCAATTGAATTTACCACAGGTGGACTCCAATCAAGGTGTAGAAACATCTCAAAGATGATCAAGAGAAATGGGAGGCACCTGAGCTAAATTTCAAGTGTCATAGCAAAGGGTCTGACTGCTTATGTCAATGCGATATTTCAGTTTTTTATTTTTAATAAATTTGCAAAACTTTCTAAAATTTTGTTTTCTCTTTGTCATTATGGGGTATTGAGTGTAGATTGATGAGGGGGAAAATGAATCTAAACGATGTCAGCATAAGGCTGCAACATAACAAAATGTGAAAAAAGTGAAGGGGTCTGAATACTTTCTGAATGCACTGTACATGGTGAATGAGTTAGATGATACATCGATTTACATGGTATTTCTGCCAATGGTAACAAATTAGCATGCACATAATTACAGATACACATCAAACTAGGCTACATACCATCATTTCTGTATAATATTTGTACTAGTGGTATTTTCAGAGTCAATGAGCACTGTTAATTAAAGCTGTTTGTTTGTTATTTATTCAGTTGTATACCTGCTATGTATACATAGGTAATGTAAAGTATATCTAACAATAGGGCTAAAGGTTAAGTTAGAGAGAAAAAAAAGATCTGCCAAACAAATGAATCGGCAAGCATCAAATATCAGGAAAGGAACAAGATTCACAACTCAGAAGGACACAACTCTTATATTCTAAAGATGTACAGTGTAGGCTATATAGGCCTACATATATTATGATGCATGAAGCCCAGTTACAAATGGCTACAGCATTGTCTTGTAAAAAAAAAAAAGAATGGTTTAGTTGATACGCGTATACAGGTCGATAGGGTTAGTTGATATGCGTATCCAGGTCGGTAGGATTAGTTGATACGTTGATACGGATTATTGATACGCTATCAACTAACCTACTCAGACTGTATCATCTAACCTAACCTATCCATGGGTTTTTTGCAACACATGTTGCCCATATGCTTATGTGTATTATCCTGGCAATCAGAGCAGCGTAGGCTGAAAGCCACTTTCACAAGGTATAATCAACCAATGAGAACTCCTGTGAAATCTATGAAGTATTATCACAATAAATGATCTTACCTTTTGTTGGCATTTTTACTCAGGAGGACACAAATCAGGTTTTTTGGAGAATCACACCCTTTCTTTGTCTGTAACTTCTTGACATACTTATCAATGATATGTAATGCAACTAGCTAACAACAGAGAGCAGCATTTACACAAGTTTCATTTCTGAGGGCTAGGAGGAAGGTTGTATCAACTAACCTACTGTATCAACTAACCTGCCTCTCCCCTATACAGTCGAGAGAGTCGAGAGTGCCAGCACACTCTCTGATAATAGTTTTGTAAAATTAACTTCAATGAAGAACTTTATCAAAATAAGATAAAAGTACTTATCTGCAGTATCCAAATCCTGGTTCTGAGAAATCAGAAGACCTCGGTAATAGCTGAGTAGATTCTCGCCAGACAAATACAGTCACTATAAATCATCAGAAAGACGTTAGTCAAACACACTGTACACATGACACGCTTTCTTATCTGCGCATGCGCATATCAAGGTTCCGGGTTGAGCAAGTAGGGAAACTAGGATCTTTATATTCAAGTATCAATTGACCATTGACCACTGCAGTCGATGCAGTATGCCAAAACAAAGATGAAACTGTTATATACGAAGCCCTCAATGATGTGCTGACAGCGAATCTGCCGCTGAGAACCTGTGACTGGAGGGTTCGTGATCACGTGTCCCGTGTGCGGTGTATAGCACTGGTACCTCACTATTATTTTATTTTCATAAATGTAACAATGAAAAACAAGGCATGATATTTCATGATATTGAGACATTATATTTCTGCTGATATTATTTGATGCCACATAACATTATCACGCATAACGCCGACACTGAGGCAAATGTGTCTGGCGGCTCCGCCCCCATCAAGCTGATTGACAGCCATAGCCACGCCTACCCCAGTCCTATTCTTTTACGTAGGAATGTAGTTTTCCATAATTTTCATGGAATCCTTTCAAGCTACAAGAATTATAATACCAAAGGATGTTGCAGGTAGCAGAATCATTGCCATTGATAGAGGCAGCTCGGAAATATGCCATCTGAAGAAGAAGATTATTATTATTATTATTATCATTATTATTATTATTATTATTATTATTATGAACAAGAAGATTAATTCCCGGGTTTGACCGATCTCGATTTTTTGCTTTATTTTGTTTTTGCCTTGGTCTGGAGAACTGAAAAGTGATCCCTACCTCGACAATCAGCAGAACAGACCAGGTAGGCTCTCATATGTTGCCTAAGCGAGTTTTTAAAGAAGATACTCCAACTTTAGTTTTGTATGTAGCAGATAGGAGCGACATTTTTTTCCGCACCATCCCTACATAGAGAGTACTAGCATACTCTCCGATACTGTATCGCACGATATGTAAAAAAGTTGTGGACAATTTATGACAAATGGTCATTATGGTCCATCAGTGGAATACAGCATGTAAACTGTTCAGCCTGGCAGAGGTATGCTCTCTACCGAATGCCGTTCTCGTTACCCTCACCAGAGGAGAGGGTATGACATTTGAGTCAGTTTGTTTGTCTGTTTGTTTGTCTGTCTGTCTATTTGCCGTACAGAATAAATATTATTTTCTCTGCAACCATTGGTCCGATTGACAGGAAATTTTCACCATATTCTCCTGTAGAATTTGTAGAATCGCCTCCTCCTGTAGAAGTTGTTTAATAATTATGACATCATCGGTCACATGTTATGGGCGCCATCTTGGAAAAACCGAAAAACTTTGCACCTCTATATCTCCGAAAGTGCTACATCGAAAAAAAATTGGGACATGGCTCCTTGTAAACAACTCTCTATGGGGAATAACAGATATTAATGATGATGTCATAGGCTCCTCCATTATGACGTCATAATTTGACAAGTACAAAACTTCATCCGCTCAGGATGAATTTTTTTTCTCTGCAACCGTTGGTCCAAATGACAGGAAATTTTCACCATAGGTGCACCTCCGCCTGTATACTTTTTTAATGATAATTATGACGTCATAGGTCACGTGGCACGGGCGCCATCTTGGAAAAACCGAAAAACTTTGCACCTCTATGTCTGAAAGCGCTGCATGCAAAAAAATGAGACACGGCTCATTGTAAAGATCTCTCCATGGGGAATAATATATGTTAATGATGATGTCATAGGTGCCTCCATTATGACGTAATAATTCGACAAGTAGAAAACTTTATCCAATCAAGATGAAATTTCTTGAGCGTCATCTATGGATAAATTGATGGAGGAAAAAAAAATGATGACGTTATCGGTCACGTGGTTCGGCCGAAATATTTGTTTTAACACAAGAACCTTAAAAAACACTAAAAACACGTCCTGGGAAGGGTCTGCAATCTCTGATTGCTCTTTCTTGTTGAAATATTGTAATCTGCTCCATGCACGTGCTTGTGCTTGGTTCTGGGAGGGGAGAGATAGCATTAGAGGTGGTTTAGACTTTAGAGTTTAGAGGGACGAAGAGGACTAAATCGAGTTTAGAGGGACTAAGAGGAGAGATATAATACAAATATTTAGCGAGGCAGGTTGTAGAGTTCGGGTTTTAATTCGTTTTACATTAGCATATGGCAAATCTGGCCATCCTGTCTGCAACGGCTGCACCACCTGCATGACTACCTGCCTGTTCACCTAACTGCCTGCCTACCTGCCTGCATCGTTATTGTTGGCTATCATCATGGACCACGAACACTTTATGTGCCACCCACATGGGCTGAGGACCAATAAACTGGGGAGCTGTCCAGAGGGGATTTGGGCCATGACCTTTTGTCATAAAGAAATAAGATACCCCTCCTCAGTGCCAGGGCCTGTCCTCTTTTGTAAATAACTACATTTGAATCAAAATATTGCGATAGAGTGCAAGTACTGTGTATAGTGTGAGAATGGACAGAAAATTTTCTCGACACTTAGACTAGGAAAGGAACTATTTGCATTCGAGTTAGACGAGTAGGGGAGTTGTTTGTATGCTAAATAGTGAGACGGACATGGTCCTTTGACCCAGACCTGGGACTAATCTTCTGGGGGGAAGAGGGCTGTGTTACAGAAATGGCTTCCAGGTAAATGGGGAATATATATGATAGTTATTTCATAGTGCATGTCAGAATAAGCGTCATGTAATTGATGCAATTTAAAAATACGAGGCAGTGCAAAATAAGTCTTTAGAAAGCTCTTGTCCTCCCCTGCCCGAGGGTTTGCGTCAAAGCCCTCACTTCCACCACCCCCTTTCTACACCTTTCTAACTTCTACACTACAATGTTCCCTATGTCATCTGTCTATTTGATGTTTTCCATTCTCCAAACAGCATGGGCAGAACTATGCAAAGTATTGCGGTATTGGTGCGATCAGACAAGGGCTTCCGTCGTGTGCAGGTAGCACGCTGGGCGCATGATCAGAAAACGACTTGCCACCCCAGCCAATCAACGCAGGTGTGGAATCGTCACGAGACGTCAGAAGAAGAAAGAGCGCAGTGTGGTTGTGTGGAGATTGTGCTGTGGTGGGGATATCACACTGTGCTTTGTGGTCCTGTGCAGGCTTCATGGACAGAGTTCCACGATCACTCTAATCTGCCTCGTCAACCTCCTACTGTGTCCCCTGTTCCCCCAAATGAATGTGCTGCTTCAGTGAAATAATGAAGTCTTCAGATACCATGAGAGCAGGGATAATTGTTTTAACATACGTTTTGGGGGGTTTTTTTTGTATACAGTATCGAGGCTCGTGAAAGAGCAAACACATCAAACATGAAAACATGCACAGACACATAAAACACGTAATGAAGGGAGCGGGAGACAAGATGGGAGAGAGGGAAGCACACAAGCACAACAACAGAAGATAACAGGGACACGTCGGTAGATCTATGGAAGGCGGAGGGCTGGGGGGGAGGAGGGAGGGCTACACGGTATAAAGCAATTGAACACTTCTAGGAATTTCAGGAAATAAGTTGGGGATTTAAAGAGGCGGATTGGGGGTGTTTTAACAGGGGTAGAAAAGATCAAGGTTTTGGATTGGGGAAGATAAGAGATGGTGGTGAACAGCCGTTTTAAAGACCTGGAGGGAGGAGTGGGATTGAAGAGAGTGAGGGAGTTTGTTCCAGAGGTGGGAGAAAAGACGAATGAAGGAGTGAAGGTGAGCAGAGAGTCTTGATTTTGGCAGTTTAACCATAAGAGGGTTGCAGGCAGATCTTGTGCGACCTGTAGGAATATTTCGGGGACAGAGCCCAGAGAGAACTGGGGGGGGGGGGGGGAGGGGGGCAAGGCCGGAGAGGAGTCGGTAGAAGACGGAAAGACCACCAACCTGCCTGTGGTGAGTAAGTGAAAGGCCCTTGGAGATAGCCTCATCGCGGGAGATTCCAATGATTCTGAACGCTTTGGTTTCAACAGTGTGAAGACGAGCTAGGTGTGAGGCAGGAGCACCAGCCCAGAGGGGAGAGCAGTATTCCATTGAGCTGCGGATGAAAGCCTTGTAGTTGTATGTGGTGAGGAGCTCAGGTGTGCCAAGGAAGGACTTCGCACGACGGAGGATGCCCAGTCGGCGACTGGCTTTGGAGGCCAGCTTGGAAATGTGGTTTTCCCAGGAAAGATCATGGCAGATAGTGAGACCCAAAAGCTTGAGTGACGGAACTTCTTGGAGAGCATTATTCAGAAAGTAGATGGGAGGGTTGTCCAGTCGGTCTTTTTGGAGAGACATCGTAAGAGTGTGAGATTTGTCAGGATTGAAAGACATGTTCCACTTGTTTGCCCAGTCTGTGATTTTGTCCAGGTCTGCAGAGAGTGGGGAGGCTGCAGACTGCCGATCTGAGGGATGAGGAATGGAGCGGCAGAGAGTGGAGTCATCAGCAAAGAGATAGAGAGGATTTTCAAGAGAGTCAGAGAGATCATTGATGAAGACCAGAAAAAGCACAGGGCCCAGAACACTGCCTTGGGGAACTCCAGCCTGAACAGGCAGAGGAGATGAGAGAAACCCATTCAGGGCCACACATTGACTACGACGAGAGAGGACGTCTGCCAGCCATGCGTGGAGATTTCCATGGATACCAAAGGAGGAGAGTTTGGTGAGCAGAGCGGGGTGCCAGACCGTATCGAAGGCACGTGATATGTCGAGGGAGACAGCTCTAATTTCCTGTTTGGCATTGAGGACCTCCATCCATTGTTGAGACAGCAGAAGCAGCATGTCCAGAGTGGAGTGACCTGGTCTGAAACCAAATTGATGATCAGAGATCAAGCCATTGGAGAAGAGGAAAGATTTCATATCCGAAGCAATGATGGATTCCATGACTTTGCTGATAATTGGGAGAAGGCTGATTGGTCTGTAGTTGCTAGGATCTGTTTTTGCACCTTTTTTGTGCAAAGCGGTGATGTTGGCGTATTTCCAAGCAGATGGCAGTTGACCTTGAGCAAAAGAGAGGGTGAAGAGAACAGAGAGAGGGAGTGAAAGAGCGGAAGAACAGGATTTTAGGACCCGTGGGCTGATGCCGTCAGGTCCAGTTGCAGAATCAGAGTCTAGGGTTGACAGAAACTTTTCCACCTTGTCAGGAGGAAAGGACACGGAGTCCAGGAGCAGCTGGGTACGACAGTACGGTGGGTACAGAGAGGGATGGATTTGGGACAAAAGATTTGGAGGCAAACACAGAGTTGAGGCATTCAGCTTTTTCACGTGCGGAGTCAGCTGTGTAGCCGTTTGAGGTAAGAGAGGGGATGGAGGGGGAACAAACACCAGAAACAGATTTGACCAGACGCCACCAGGATTTGGAAGAGGGAGACAGATAAGAGAGTTTGGTCTTGAGAACGGAGAGATATTGTTTCCTGGCTCTCCTGAGGGTGGACACACACTTGTTTCGGGCTTTGTGAAAGGAAATGAGATTTCCTTCCGTTGGATTTGCTTTCCAGGAGACGAAGGCAAGTTGATTCTGGGCAAGAGCCTCACCACAAGATTCCGTGTACCATGGACGGGAGGAAGGGTATGACAACTGAAGACGAGATGGGATAAATCTGTGCATGAGAGAGAGCAATTTACTTTGGAAGAATTCCCAGGATGAGTTGATGTCAGAGGGGGTAGAGATGGGAGACCAGTCCAGATGATTGATGGCTGCTTGAAGACCGTGCCAGTTGGCCTGAGTGAAATGCCAGACTCGTCGACACTGAGTAGGCTCCCTGAGAATGGTCAGAGAGATGTCCACTTTAACAAGCACATGATCAGATGAGCCGATTGGAGCAGAAGAAGAGCAGCAGACATTTTCAGGGAAGTTAGTCATAACCAAGTCCAGAAGAGAAGATGCTCCGTTGACTGAGATCCGGGTCGGGAAATTGACAGATTGTGTCAGTCCCAGTGAGTCGCAGAAGTCCTTTGCTGAGGAGCCATGGCTGGTGAGAGAGGTACCCACACCCAGCCAACTGGCATGGTGACAATTGAAATCACCAAATATGAGGAAGAGAGAGTTGGGATGAGTCGACAGAAGTTGGTCCACACAGGACCAACTTCTGTCTCTATCTCTTGCGACACACAGGGAATTACCAGTAAACTGGTGCTCAATTTGCCGACCTCAGAAGGATGACAGGCTGAGTCAACCCCCCTGGCATTACTTCATCGATTGAACGGGATTCGAACCCAGGATCCTCGGATCCCAAGCCGATACCCTAACCGCGAAGCCAACACCAGGCTAGTCATCAGCAAAGAGATAGAGAGGATTTTCCAGAGAGTCGGAGAGATCATTAATGAAGACCAGAAAAAGCACTAGGGCCCAGAACACTGCCTTGAGGAACTCCAGCCTGAACAGGAAGGGGAGAAGAGAGAATTCCATTCAGGGCTACACGTTGACTGCGACCAGGAAGGAAGTCTGCAAGCCATGCATGGAGGTTTCCATGGATACCATACGAGGAGAGTTTGGTGAGCAGGGCAGGGTGCCAGACCGTATCGAAGGCACGAGATATGTCAAGGGACACAGCTCTGATTTCCTGTTTGGCATTGAGGATCTCCATCCATTGTTGAGACAGCAGAAGCAGCATGTCCAGAGTAGAATGACCTGGTCTGAAACCAAATTGATGATCTGAGATCAAGCCATTGGAGAAGAGGAAGGATTTGATGTCAGAAGCGATGATCGATTCCATGACCTTGCTGATTATTGGGAGCAGGCTGATTGGTCTGTAGTTGCAAGGATCTGTTTTTGCACCTTTCTTGTTTCTTTTTCTTGTTTTGTTCAGTTGTTGGACTGCTTGTGGCCATGTTCTCTTCTATTTTCTTCTCCACCTACCCGTTTATCCTTGTAATAAATCCCTTGTTAATGAGAACTCTCTATGCGGTCACTGAAGGAACGGGGGCTCTGTAGGTCATTAGTTCATTCGGCAATTTTTTGTTTGTTTTTGTATACTGAATCGAGGCTCGTGAAAGAGCTAACATATATTTCACAAACAAATCAACCAGACAAACAAAATATATAAAAAGAGGGAGCGGAAGACAAGATGGGGAGAGAAGGGGAAGCACACAAACACAACATTTGAGAGCAGGGAAATGTGTGGGAGGGAGAGGGCTTGGGGGGAGGAGGCGTGGGAAGGGGGGGGGGGGGGGGGGAGAAGTAGAAGAAGATGAAAAAGGTGTTATAATATACGACAGAATACAGTTCTTCAGGGGAAAGTTTAAACATTTTTAACAATGTGATCACTTGATCACGAACAACGTGATCGAAAAACGAACGAACGAACAAATAAGAACAACGAATAAACGAATAAGAACAGAGAAGGTAATATTTTTTTTGGTTTTTTTTTTGAGTTGAGATTTTAAACAAGGAAGTATGGGGTGAAAGACTGGGACAAAAACAGAACGAAAGTAATTGCAGCGCAATCGACGAACTGCTGAGAGAAAAACAAAGCCTCAAGGTCGGACACGGTAGCCTACTCAGCCTCAGAATACGCGACACAAATTAACCGACGATTTTTTATACATGTATGAAAAATTAACACCGATAATCTTACTAAAGACACACTACAGGTACACACACCGAAAGATAGATACAGTTTCGACAAAAACACAATTGTGAAAATTTACTTAACTTCGAAAGCGTGAGCGCATGGACAGCTTCGAAAAAACGTGACCTGCAATCTTACGCATGCGCCACGTTAATAATTAAACTCGGACTCAGGAACAATTGTGACTGAGCGCTTTTAAGGCAGCATTTGCGAGCCGCCAACAACCTCCGCTACCGACAAGTTTGCCACGGCCGCGTGGTTCTTAAATACACTCCCACGTAAATTATGGACTGAGATGGTGACCTCTCATCCCCTACCCGCCTGGAGGTATATGGGTGTGGTTAGAATCGCGTGACCGTGACAATATATAAATACATTGTAACAGTGGACAAGGGCACACGGGCAAATCTCCGACCCGGGTGGTCACTAATCTAGTGATGTATAGTCTTGGGTCTGTACGTCATCTGCAGGGGAAGGAGAAAAGGTCTTTACTTCGGGTTTTCACAACCAACAACTCCAAATCTGTCACCTGTGATGCGTTTGTTGGTTCAAAAGGATTGGGGCCTAACAAGACCCTTGACGAACCACCGAGTTTGGACCTGCCTATAGAGGAGTTTCCACGCCAATTTCTAACAGTCGTGGCTTTACTCATGCCATTGAATATCATTCCGAATTCCGGACCGCACACCAGACCACCACTTCAGTACTAGAGGGAAGCAGAATTCATTAAAGAGGAGGGGTGGGAAGAACAAGGACGCAATTATTCAAGGAATGCGAATTCTCCATACAAAGGTTATAGTTCTTGCACCCACAATAACCTCAACGGTTTTCACGATACAGCGTAGAGCCCACTCACTCACACGCACTTAGACAGGAGACAAAGATGAGACTGAAAAACCTTCCCACACATGATGATTATGCCACAATCTTCCTTCTGACTTAACCGTAAAGATCTGCCCATCACTTAAGGGAACTACACAGACTTATGCTGTCACATACTATGAAATAACTATTCTAATCAATCCACAATTTTACCCTTTAGACAAGATCTGTAACAATATTTTATTCACCTGGGAGGGTACAATGCCTGGGGGTGATCACCTGCTACTAGTCCAATAATAAACCCCACCCTTTTTATTATTTTGTGGAGGTCACTGCGAAAAAAACATCCCCTTTTCAGATTAGTGGTCTGTGATTGCATGCAAAAGACACCATTTTTCCATAAAAACGAAGACGGTTAATGCATACTCAATCGTGCACAAGAGTGATA